>NC_048423.1:23500299-23504054 GCF_013103735.1 Etheostoma cragini | reverse complement strand
CCCCCCCCCCCCATTAAATCTGCTGTACTTTTCCCACAAACTCACATTGCAAAGAAACTCTAACAGCAAAAAGTCTTTAAAAAAAGTTTTATTTAAAAAAAAATCAAACACCCAAACACACTGTAAGAAAGAAACTGTACAATCTATGATGTAGAATTTTAAAACATTGAACAAGTTCTAACATTAAAATGTGGCATGCGCCAAGCATATTGTGAAAAGCAGTTTATGGCATATAGATTGGACGATGCCTTAAGACTTTCCAATTTATAAATAAATGGCGGTTCCAGTAGTGCCAACATAAACAAAGTTCATTGTTCCTTTACAATCTGTATTTCTCAAATAAAAATGGCACAATCCCACGGCAGAAAAGTTAATCCAAAAATGTATTGTACAAGGTTACTCTTCATACGCTCCTGCGGCGATGCAGATGTTCATTTAAGACATGGTCGCCATCTCGCTTGTCTAAAATGGAAAAAAGGGAGCAGATAAAACAGGGTGTTAAACACCGTTCGGTGTGCAAAAAGTACATTTTTCACAATGTCCATGACAACTTCAGCTTACCTGGGCTTGTTTGTACTTCCGGTCCTGTCGCTTTTTGGCGAAGAACTACACACAGAAAAGAAAATAAGGATTAAAAACAAACAAAAAAAAAAACACTATAGTTACAGGTTAAAGAAAATCAGCGGTTAAGCCAGATGAAGATAAAAGTAGATTCACTCACCAGGACCAGCAGGCCGGCAACCACAGCCAGGATCACCACCACGATGACAGCGATGATCCCACCGGTCAGGTGCTTCATGGTGAACGTTGGGGCCTCCTCGTCCACATAGTACACCAGGATGTTCTCCATCTCTACGTTCTGGCTGCCCACCTGTGGCATGAACTTCGCCTGGTCGATGAACAGAGGCAGCACCTTCACCTGCAAGGGGAGGATGAGAAGGTCAGCCTCAGTCACTAAGCCTCTAGTCGCATATACTTTTAATTTTTTTTTTTTTTTTAAATCCGTCAACATACATCCTTCTCCATGTAGTAAGCCATGTTGCTCAGGTCATGCTGGCGGTTTCCTATCGCCTTCTTCACATCCACCACAATCATGCGAGCCTCAGGATCATACTGCAGGATGACAACTTAGTCAGGTATGTTTGCAATGCTGTTCTGACATATTAAATAGGAATGAGAGAAAGAAAAAAAAAAAAAGCCCAACATCCCACTTCCCCAATTGTACTCACCTCAACACTTTCCACCATGCTCTTATTAAAGTTGCCATAACGTTGATGAATGGCGTTTCCAATTGCACTGCATTAAGGAAAGAAATTATTATTAAACACTGAAACCAATGTCATTAAATACATACAACAAAAAAGAATTCTTAAAAATACTTACGCCTTCAAATTGGCGACATCCAATGGAGTGGTCACAGGTTTGTGAGTCAGCTGAAGACGAACCCAGCTGGAGGGAAATGAACCAGTAAACGGTTAGACTACTATTCCATGTACCTAGTTCTCCACATTGATGGGAAGGGAAGGGAGGGGGAGGGGGGGCAGAATAACTTACTGGGTCTCCACCAGCTTGTCACACTTGATATTCTTGTCTCCCTTGTCAGTTCTACGAACACCGGCACTGTTGACACACCAGCACTCCTCGGTGTTGTTGCACTGCTTGGCTTTGAATTTGCCATCGCTTTCACACTCCGGGTCATAGATGCCGTCGTTGTCCACAAAGGCCGTCTCCACTGGCTTTCCTCCTGTACGAGTGGACAGGCCCTTTTTAGCTCTGTACATCTCCGCCTTCATCAGGAAGCACTTAGGGATCACTGAAAGTGAATCAAGAGAGACATCATGAGCGGGCGAGAACACAACCTGCAAAAGGAAAATAAAAGCTACGAGGAAGGACATCTACAGGCCTTGATCAAGATTTTACTTACATTTGGTGCAGTCCAGGGGTTGTTTCACGTTGTCACCGACCATAAGGGTACACACACATGGTGTCCCGTCACAGGCTGCCCATTTCATGGTTCCACATTGGCCTAGGCAGAGATGCACAACATTTGTCATTCAGGCTGAAACACTCAATTACTTGTAGCATCTGGAGTGCCTGTTGACGTAAATGCCACTTCCGATTTTAAATCGAATTGAATATCGATTCGATGATCGTTTGAGAAAATGCAACATATTGGACCGAGGCCTATAGTAGGCGGTGATTTTGCTAATCATAAAGAATCCCAAAACTATGGAAAGTGTAGACTATCATGTGGTGTAAGATACAGGATTAATTCTATTGTCGTTGAATAAGCCCATATACGGGGGGGGGGGGGGGGCAAGTAGCGTTACAGCAGGTAGACTAGCAGGTTCATTTAACACCTGGGCGTTGGTTTCTCCAAACACACAAGTCCCCAGGGCAGTACGAAACCTCCCCACCCCCACTCAAACAACGACACTTTCTGCGTTTGATATCTACATTTTAATACAGTTTGTTCCATTACTCCCCCTCAAAAAAAAGTCTCCAAATATTAGCCAACATTACACTTAAGGTAAGACAGATGTTTAGAGGTTCAAAAAAAAATTTAAATTAAAAATAAATGTCATTTTAACCCAGTCTCCTTGTTTTCTTGCCAACTACAGCAATCCCAAGTACTGAGAAAACGTAGGCCCACTTACAATTCAAACATATCCAATTACGCGACGCGCGAGGACAAACTGCGTTGTTAGCCATTTTTAAGACTAATAAAGTTTAAGAAATCAAACTACTCACAGTTTTGAGCTGAGGCTGCCGCAGCGCAGGCGACGAGAACGAGGGCAATCCAAATGTTCATGATTAAATCGCTAAAACTTGAAGGGAATTTCTGAAAAAGTCTCCCTCGTCGGCTTTCTAGCGTCCGTCGTCCACAGAGGTCAAAGATGGAGTGAACAATGGCGTCCCAGGTGGGCTGTACAAGGCTTCCTTCTTCTCCCCGCAGGTGTGTCTGGTCCAACCTGTTTGGGAGGGAAACTCGACGAGCTCGCGCAAACAAAGGTAAGCACTCAAAAAAAACAAGCTAGCACGAGCACCAGTGAGATGAAGTTGTAGAGCTCGAGCTGTCTGTTGTCCAACTGACACACAGCTGTAACGAAGTACTTTATAAGAGAAGTAGGCTGTGGACGTCACTACAATTTGCATAGTCGATGAAGGGGGGGTCGAAAGTATCGTTTTTCCGGTATGACCATATTTGTGCTCTCTCTTTCTCTCTCTCTCTCTCTCTCTCTCTCTCTCTCTCTCTCTTTATTTCAATTTCACGTTGCTTCACTCGCATGACAAAAAATACATGTGTTGCCAAAGCATAAGCACACACATACATATGAACAACAACAAGGAGTAAATATACATCTGATATAAAAATACAGTACCTTATGATATTATGGTATACAGTGGCTTGAGAAAGTTTACACACCCATGCTTAAATTGATTTAAAAAAAGGAATAATAAAACCATATTTTGAAACTTGATCTTAATGGCTTTATTCAAAAAATTTAGAAAAATCCAACCTTTTAAGGACATCAGTTTTCTTTGTGAATGAATAATGTATTGTATAGAAATAAATATAAATGTTCTTCCTTAAAATACAGGTATAAGTATACACACCCCTATGTTAAATTCCCATAGAGGCAGGAACATTGTTATTTTTAAAGGCCAGTTATTTCATGGATCAGGATACTATGCATCCTGATAAAGTCAGGATGCATAGTATCCTGACTTTACACACACACACACACACACAC
>NC_048423.1:23479905-23500199 GCF_013103735.1 Etheostoma cragini | reverse complement strand
ATTAAGGCATTAAGATAAATTTCCAAAATATGTTTTTTTATTTCTCTTTTTAATCAACTTTAGCATGGGGGGGGGGGGTAAACTTTCTCAAGCCACTGTAATTGTAGATACTTAACAAATGATGGGCATGTCCCTCAAAGGGTACTTTGAACAATAAAAAACATTAAAAATGATCATATATTAAATCCTCTCCCTTCCCCCCCCCGTTTTGACATATAGTCTTTCATCTTGTCAATAAACCAAGATTTCCTTAATTATTTACCATGCCTGTAGCTAAAGAAAAAAAAATATTGTTGTAAAACTGTGTTTTTATGTAGGCTGTGGCTCTATTGTGACCTTTATACTTACAGAGGTGCTGTGATATTTCTACAGGATGTCAATCATCACAGTTTACAGTGGCTTTTTATGTGGATGTAATTATTGTATCATTGTAATATGCCTGTAGGATAGGCTATACATCACTTTAGACAGTTTATACTAGACGTAGTATGTGTTACTTCAGCTAGACATCATATGTCAAATTCTGTGCTACATTCAAACCATTCAGCAGCTTCCAATTCATTTTTTTTATAACATACACCTAAAATATTCCAATATGTGGACAAAAGGCACAGTGTGTAAGCAATTTTTCCCCCTCCATACCCTGTATTATTGTTTATTATCAACAGAGAAACACCATGTGATGTGACGCGATGACATCATCAGCTGTCGAGCAGGTATCTTACCTAACAGAAACCTGAGGTTGGAAAACATTTCTCAGGTGTTGTGAATCACAGACACGGCTGAGTCATACGCTCAGGTCTCATAGAGATGATCTATGGGAGAAATATTCCCTGGAGTGGCGACTGAGGAAGGGTGGATGGGGGGGTGGGTGAGCCTTTGAGGTGCAGATTAAAAACTAAAGAAGAGCCATTGTAGTGGGTTTTCCCCGAAATGTCTGATTCACTATCAATATGTGAGATGGCCAATAGTCAGATTATTAGGCATATTCATTCTCATTTATTGACATTGATACCTCTGTATCTATGTTTTTTTGTAGTAAAAGTAAAGTATTAAATGTAGTCTTTAATATTGCCATAGCCTAGTCTTTAATTCTCTCTTTTAATGAATTGTGTAACCCCATCTAGTGGGCTTTTTGAATATTCCTTTTTTTGGGCATTTTAGGCCTTTGGCACTGCCAGGGCCTCTTGAGCAAGCCACCGTACCCCCCCCCCCCCCCCCCCCCCCCCCCCCCCCCCCCCCCCCCCCCCCCCCCCCCCCCCCCCCCCCCCCCCCCCCCCCCCCCCCACCAACTGCCCAGGGCCCTGGTCCAGCCCCGGCAACACACACACACACACACACACACACACACTCTGACATATCTCCATTTGTGCATGTATAGGTACTGAGCATGTGTGTGTATTTCGGGCCTGTGTGTAGTGATTACTGACAAAAACAGAGTATATACTGCAATTTCCCCATTGGGATCAATAATAGGATACATTATTGTTAAGATTTTTTATGAAACCTCGATATATGCGCGCAAGCTCTACCAAGTGAGCTACCCAGGTGCCCAACATACTACTGACCAGATAGATATCAGTCTTCTATCACTCTCAGCAAGTTAATATATATATATACAGTATATGATTTTTATGTATGTACATTATATTTATGTATATTTATATTTCACAAATTGTGAAACAATTCCTTTAAAGATCCTGAAGTCTGTCACAAAGCATGTCACAAAGCTTTAATATTGTACACAGACTGGAAGTATAATAGACGATTTTGTAGATCTTGTCAGACTAAAGTTCAGTTATTAGTTAGAATTTATATATTATATTTAGTTTATATTTATATAATTGAAACACAATCACAATAGCATGTATTGTATATTTTGAGTCAGGAATGGAAGGTAGGAATGGGGAATGTCATAATGTAATAATGCCATAATTCAGTGTGTGTGTGCTATTTAGTATTTGCAGGCTGTTAGCCAGGGAGAAACCTCCGGTGTAACTACTAACTTTAATGCTTGCTGTGTTGATTGCAGGTGAGCCAGAGCCTTGGTAGTGCGGTAGTACTGCTCCTTTCTGGAATGCATGTGAACAGTGACACCTGTGGTTCTAAAGATGTTACTCTATCCCAAATACACACCGTATACACTTCACACAACTCCTCATAATTGTGCTTTGGTAGTTTGAGTACTGGATTTTTGTCCCTTTTCCAAAAACACAGCTGCAGGGACCACGGTCTGTTAGCTGCTTCAGTGTTTTTAGTGAGCCGTTCTTAAACACTCCAGACATGTACATTTCAGAAAACACAAAACAGAGTGACTGAAAGAAGATGGGATAATGGACAACAACTAGTGCAGAAAAAAAAAAAAAAAAACGGCCATAAGGAAAAATAAAGGTTTTGTATATATACACATGATCTAATAAGACATGCATAAAATAATTAGGCAAAACACATGTAAACTGTGGATCTACTTTATCACATTACATCTGACAATCATATGTTTCATGTTCTAAGAAGCCAATTCTCTTGTGGCCGGGTTGGCTCAGTGGGTAGAGCAGGCGCACATGGTCCAAGTCCAACCTGTGACGATTTCCTGCACGTCTTCCCCCCCTTTCACCAAGCTGTCCTGTCCGTTAAAGGCGGAAAAGCCCCAAAATAATTAAAAATGAATAAAAATACAAGCCAAATGACATTTGGCTTATATTCTGACATCTGACATGGAAGATCACTGTGAGAGGGGTTAACGTTAATAAGCATGGAACAACTACAAACTAATAACCTCAGTAGATAAAACATTTTGTTCAAACTTGTGTGTGACAAATATATGTCAAAATCTAACAAGCTCAGATGTATATGTAAACACTTTACCCTTGTCACCAAGAGGAACCACAAGCCATCAACATGACAGGAAATACCTGCACGCCTCATTCTGTTTAGACGGGCGCTCTATTCTGCAAACGTCCTGTGTGCAAGCTAAGGCGCATGGTTAGCAATACTCTATTCGATATGCAGAGTAGATGCTGAGTTCCTATTATAAAACAGTGCACTCATAAATTGTTCAACTCACAACCCTCGTGATCGCAGCCAGTGACTCACCCAGACATACACAGACATGGGCATGTAAGGGACTGGAACAGCTTTCAAAAGAAACAGTCCTACAACCTGATTTATATTACAACGTACACTTGTTCCACCGAAACAACATTCTTCCTGAGGCTATTTTGCAGAGGCACCGTGGCTCTGCGTGGTGCTTAGCGCCCCCCATGACGATTGTGATTGGTTTAAAGAAATGCCGATAAACCAGAGCACGTTTCCCTCCTGTCCAGGAATACTTTGTGGACTAGCCAGACCCTCTTTCAGCGCTGTGGAGGAAGGTCTGGCAACGCGAGACTGCAGAGCCACCAGCATGGCTGTTGATCTCGTATAAATGCAATCTCAATTTTGTGTCCAATGTCCTTGTCACTACTTACTCTACTGTTGGGGGGTAGGAGAAGCCATAATTGCAATGACTTTGTCATCGACATCTTCTTTTCATCTGCCAGAGAAAGCTTTACAGGGAGTGTAATGCTCAAGAGGGTTCATGGTCAGCACTGAACGGTGCAGAATTGAAATGTGTTTATACCAGCTATAGACTGATAACATGTTAATAACCGAAAACAATCACTAGTACGACATAAATGTCAAGGGTACACAATTGTACAGGTCCAAGTGATCAGATACCTAAATCTTTACAACGGGCCATCAAACCAGTCCTTTCTGCAGTAGCTGCCGCCAAGGATTTATGACTCTATTTGTCATATACCTGTATTGTATACAATAAATTACATTATTGCTGAATGGCAGGTCCACAGTGTCACTGCCTTAAAAGATCTTTTGAAATCTTATATTAGATAGAAGAATTTGCCTAGGAATAATAGCAGAACTAGATATAATGTTTAACAAAAGACATTTTGGTTCCTATCTTAAATCCATGCCATATGAATGGGATTTACCATACTGAACAATGTACTTGTCAATTCATTTCATCTTCATAGGATTGTCTTATGATTATGATTACTTTTTAACAAATAGGTTACTCCAGAAGGATCCGTATACATGCGATCCGCATATTTTTAACATGCATCTTTTACACTAACTGATATATCTAACAAATACAGAAACAATTCTAACTGTAAAATACATGTAATCCCTAATCCCTAATGAACAGGTAACTGAAAGTCATTTTGGTGTCTTGTCTTCTTAGGAGGACAAACAGTCTCAGGGGACTTATTGTGCAAGAGCTGACACACAAGCTGGGGAACATGGGTGTTCCCCTTCCCAGAGGTTTAAGATGTCAGGGCAGTGCGTGCTATGGTGTAATGGGCCATTGTCGCGAGTCCCAAGGGTGGAGGAGAAGTAAGCTGAAGAGGATATCCAGAGAAGAGGAGTTCACACTGTCTTCCCCACGGAAGAGTCAAGGACCACCAAGAGACGGGGAAATATGCGGTGAGTGCAAATCTTCACTTATTGGCTGTTCTTTTAGTGGTGGGCGAGGATTTTTCCATGGCTCTTCATTCTTCGAGAGTTATCATTAATCCATTTTTTGTGACCCTGATCCAGATTTCTTGACATATGTTTTGATATTTTTGTTTTATGGTTAATTCTTAAAGCATAAAGTATTCATTTGGATGCAAAGAAGGATGGTTCATTTATAAATATGAATATGGATCACTTCACAGTGACTTTTGTCAGTATAACTTTAAAACAGTATTAACAATGTTAAGTTGAATTTCCAACCTGTGTAGTATTCTCTTACTGATATAGTTTGTTATTCAGAGTTACCATGTTATAGATATTATTTGAACCATTTGAATCACATATACGTTTTTAATACATGCAAACATTTGTTGAGTTATGTTCAAATTCCTTTTATTTGTTCTATATACTGATGGATTGAGTTGTTTTGTACAAATAAGACAAATAATGGTCACGAAGGCTGGGTCATGACCAAAAGAACGAGATCCAGAGTACAAGCAACCAAGATGGTAAATGGATTTCCTGGGTGCCTCCCTATGGAGGTGTAGGGCGTCTAACCCACGTCCAGCTGGGAGGAGGCCCCGGGGAAGACCCAGGACTAGGTGGAGGGATCATATCTCCAACCTGGCCTGGGAATGACTCAGGATCCCCCATTCGGAGCGGGTTGATGTGGCTCAGGAAAGGGAAGTTTGGGGTCCCCTACTGGAGCCACTCCCCCCCAAGACCCCATACTGGATAAATGGACAAAGATGGATGGATGGATGGATAATTCAGTTAAATTAAACAATTCAACGTATATAAATTAACAAATATAATTTAATAAAGGCTGAGAATAGCACCTTAAAGCAGGACAATAATCTCTTAAACTCCAATATACACGGGATACTTTTCGTAGTGCAAGTCAGTCATTTTAATTGCTAATAAGGAGCACGATTGTTCTTAAATATGAAAAGCATAGTTTAACATTTTAGGAAATATAGGCTACTTGTTCACTTTCTTGCAGAGTTTGATAGAATACTACATTCATATGTTAAAGGAGATGTTACAGCGCAGACTGGAAACTGAGTAAAACAACAAGCCTGGCTCTGTCCAGAGGTAACATAATCCACCCAGCAGTATCTCTAAAGCTCTCTAATTACCACATTATACATTGCTTGTTTAATCTGTACATAATGCCAAACTAAACAATGAAATGGTTTTACGGAGGGTTATGTGCAGAACAATGTCTGAGTGTCTGAGTCTAGTGATTTCAACAAGGTACGTATTATTCTTGTAACCAAACAAGATGTAACATGCTAATTTGAAAGCTTGAGCTTTGCTGGTTGGCAACTGATTAAAAAAAATATAGTTCTTTTTAACAGAGCCATTAGCTGTATTAATGTATATTCTCCAACTACTTTACACTCACAGGTAGGGAATCAGTAATTGGTTGGTTCAGTTTAGTGAACAAAGCTGAGAGATGACTAGAAATGCTTAACGCTCATGTTGTCCTCGGGTCAAATTGACCCGTTTTCCCGTAAATGACCCGTAAATCTCTACTTTCATTCATTTTGGGGCGTCATATTCAATTTTATAGTATTCGGAAAAACAAATTGAAGTGGTTTTGAAATACTATTGAGTAAAAGTTGACATATTCCATTCTGTGATTATCCATCAACATCCATTCATTTCATTTTAGTCTAACTAATTCCTAATTTCTGTGTTTTTAACTCAAACATTTGGTAAAATTTCGTTATGTATTGACCATAAATCCATAAACCATAAAACCATAAAATTAAGAAGTTAGTGTTACGTAATTGAAAAAAAGCATTGAAAGGGTTGAAAAAGGTGACAAAAATGTAAGAAAAACCTTTGAAAAATTGATAAAAAGCATCAACAAAAATGTTGATTTTCAATTTTGACGGGAAGGCAACACAAAGGTTAAAGCATCAGTACTAAAAAAGATTGATATTTTCTGGTGCACTATAAGGTCCCAAACAGTAACCCTTTCCTCATGTTTCAGAGGTTTTTCAGAAGGCTACAAGTGTTGCTGATAGTGATAGACATCATGGCAGCTGTCCGAGTTGGAGTCCCTCAGGGAGGCCTGGTGTGATTTACAGTAGACGGTTGTGCATTTACTGTATGTAATGGGACTCTACCTCAGTACTGTCACTTTCCATCCAGAGCTTTCACATAAGACACAGACAATGGCCTAGGAGGGAATATTGACATTTAGATGGTAACCTAATCAGAACAAACCAGATTGTTGTCAGTATCCTCAGAATTTAGCTCAACTACTCCATCAAGCCATTGCCCATAAAACTGGTTGACTGATAGCACATTGTGGGAAAAAAAACTGATTTTAAACCACCTCATGATGGTGTGTCTGGGTCTGACATCAGTTAAGCCAACACACTTTGAATACAACGTCATTTCAGTTTTCTCAGAGGATACTGTAGTAGCAAGGAATGTCTGGCAAATATTAGACTTCTGAACAATGGATGTCCCAATTTACACTGACCACTATATTGGGGCATTCAAGCATGATGGACCCGTTTTTGCTGCAGTGATTTTTAATGGCACAGAAGAACTACTTATTGGACTTTTATAGAAAATCGGAGTTATTTTATGGCCTTTTTGGTAAAATGTTTCGAAACTATGGGATATATATATTAAATCTTTAGGAAATAACATTTTATTGACAGTTTTAGGACTGTGTTCATGGAGCCTCGATCACATTGACAGTGAATGATACGGCTGATACATAATCAGTATTTCATGAATGACAAAAATGGAAAATACTCAAATTGAGAAAAATTGTATCTACATCTGCCAACTTTACGTGGTATGAATAATGTGTATACTTGGATAAGTCAAATCAGAATGCCAGTAAGTTAACTCTTTGGGGGGTGAGCCAGGATAAGATGGTAGGTTTACATGTGTCACACAAACTGTAACAATAGTTACTCGACCATTGTTCGGTGCCAGGAAAGTAGGCTGTGGAAACACAAAGTGCAGTCAGCAAGGTGGGACATACTGTACTTTGCATTTAGGTCAAATCCATAAGTTACTTGCCATTTCAACAACAGAGTTGGATGACATTTCAGACTCCAGGTGATGCACAGAGACATAATCCATAGAACTGAAGCCACTGCCTGTGCTTTACAATGCCATGCTGTTACATGCAAAGTGAGCAAAACCATCTCTCCTTACCTTCGCAGGGATTAAATGTCTTCTCTCTTCTTCACCCATATCTCTCTTAGTAAGATACCATCCGAAGTAAGTAGACTGCCCACTATTTTTCTGAATAACAGACATTGATTTCTTTTCTTTGCCCACACAGGTTTCCACTCCGCTGGCTGATGAGTCTATTTGCAGGGCTGGAATACTGCACTGCAGGTATCTTACCTTCACTTAAACTAGGTTTACTGTTTTTACCCAAACTCACAGACAGTAGACACAAAACGTGCGCCCTAAACATATTTCTAAAAATTGAGCTGACACATAATCACATTTAATATTCAAGCCCCTCTCTTTTCCTCTTTTTCTTTCCAGTTGCCGGCCAGAGTGACTGCGAGGCGGCAGGCCTCAAGTGCCACCCTCAGGCTGAGTGTCTGAAAGTTAGAAACATCTTCACCTGTGTGTGCCGCATGGGCTACGAGGGTGATGGTCTGCTGTGTGAAGACATCAATGAATGTCTCAGTGGCCTTCAAAGCTGTCACTCACAGGCTAACTGCATCAACACCCTGGGCAGCTACAACTGCGTCTGCATCGCTGGATATGTCGGAGATGGCACCAACTGTCAGGATGTCGACGAGTGCCAAAAAGACAACGGGGGTTGCAGTGCCAATGCCCTGTGTACTAACATTGCGGGTGGGCGCCAGTGTCAGTGTAAAGCCGGCTTCACTGGCAACGGCTTACAGTGTGAGGACGTTAATGAATGCAGTAACCAAAGGATCTGCCATTGGAACGCAACCTGCACCAACAACCCTGGGTCCTACGTATGTACCTGTAATGCTGGCTACAAGGGCAACGGAAACTACCTGTGTCTTGACATAGATGAATGTACAGAGACTCCTCGTGTGTGTTCTACGTCACTGGGCTACAAAGGCTGTGTCAATCTGCCCGGCAACTACCGCTGCACGTGCAACACTGGCTTTGAAAATAACGGGCAGAGCTGTGTGGACATCAATGAATGTTCAAGCAACATCTGCAGTTCATACGCGGACTGCGTTAACACCATGGGGTCATACCAGTGTACCTGCAGGAGTGGTTTCGAGGGAAATGGATTGAAGTGCATGGATAAAAATGAATGCAGTGAAAAAAATCAATGCAACCCCAGGGCTGCGTGTATCAACAGGCTGGGGAGTTACGAGTGCTACTGTTTGGGAGGTTTTACAGGAGACGGTCAACTGTGTGAAGACATTGATGAGTGCGCAACACCCAACATCTGCCCTTCTACCAGTACCTGCGTCAACACTCCTGGGTCATATTACTGCGACTGCGGCAGAGGCTTCATCTTGAATAACTCCATGTGCCACGACCAGGATGAGTGTGTGGAAGGCCGCTGCAGCCCGCACGCAACCTGCACAAATTCACTTGGCTCCTTCTCTTGTCGGTGTACAGCAGGGTTCACGGGAGATGGCCTCACTTGTGTGGATGTGGACGAGTGCTCGCTGGCTAAGCAGTGCCACGCCAATGCCCTCTGTGTTAACCTTCCTGGCTCCTACAATTGCACCTGCCAGGTGGGTTATTCTGGGGACGGGGTGATCCAGTGCAGCGATGTGAACGAGTGTCTGGTGGATAATGGAGGTTGCAGAAACAAAGCTACATGTGTCAACAACCAGGGTTCCTTCTCTTGCCTTTGCCAGCCTGGCTTCCTCTTGGTAAATCGGACTCTTTGTCAGGATATAAATGAGTGTAAGGAATCGAAGAATCCTTGTCGAGTGAATGAAAACTGCGTAAACACGGACGGGTCGTACGAGTGCCCCTGCCAAGGCGGTTACTACCGCCCCGCCAGCAACATGGTCTGCATTGATATAGACGAGTGTAAAGACAACACGTGCCATGTCAATGCCACATGCCTCAACACCATTGGGTCCCACACGTGCACCTGTAAGCGAGGTTTTTTAGGAAATGGCATCCAGTGTAAAGATATAGATGAGTGTTCTGTGGCGAATACGTGCCACCCACGGGCACTGTGCACCAACGTCATGGGGGACTTCTATTGCGCATGTCAGCAGGGTTTCAAAGGGGATGGCTTCTCCTGTCAGGATATTGACGAGTGCGCCCTCGCTGTTGATGTTTGCCCAACCTTCTCAAAGTGTATCAACTCCCCTGGTGCTCATGTCTGTTCATGTTTGGATGGCACAGTGGCCTTCAATGGTACCTGTGTGCAACCCAGTCCACTGTGTAAGCCTGCCTGCCACTTTCATGGCCTGTGCCACCAATCGCATGCTGGATACCAGTGTGTGTGTGACCTCGGTTACGTGGGTGACGGGCTGGCTTGCTCTGATATAGACGAGTGCCAGAGGGAAAACATTTGTTCTCAAAATGAAACGGAGTGTATGAATATCCCAGGATCGTTTTCCTGTGTCTGCAAAAAAGGCTACACACTCAATGGAACACAGTGTGTTGGTAAGACAGTTCTTTTAATTGTTATTTTCTATCTGAATTTTCTATCTGTTATCTGAATCACTGTCCACATCTGTGAAATTCATTCATTCATATTAATCAAACATGAAGACTATACCAGACTGAATGAAGTGAGAAAAAAAATGACAATTGAGTCTGATTCTTATACTGATTAACTGGCCCTATTTGAAATAGCATTTCATAACTGAAGGTAAAAAAATACGACTGATCTTTTCTCTAGAAACCATCATCCTTGATTGTTTTCCCTTTTCTAATGCATATCAATCAAAAAGCAGACGATAAAGACAAACATAAGACATTTTTAAGGAATTTTTGAAGCAAATAAGAAAAGTGCGGCTTCCTGTCATATCAGAAAGTTCAACCTAATCCTAGTAACATTTAGTGTAAATCCCCATTTTAGTTTTGAAGGAAAGGTGAGTGTAGGGCTAGCAAATAAACACATTTAAAACTATTGCATTAAAAGTGACATCATTCATAAATGAGAGCTAATTTTGTAAAAGCACATTTTTGTATTTAAAACTTTTCTTAAACACAATAATCTTCAAACAACGACTGGACTAAAGCTGCACATCTTGTTTGCATCTGGAAAAAAATCCTATATTGTCTATTATTATTTCATTTAGATGCTTTTCTCCAATGCTACTTACCGCACAATAACTGCATTCAAATCAGGCAAGAGCTAGATTAAGATTAAAAATGAATCTGTTTTAAAGAAATGATAATAAGTACAATGCAAAGAGAAAGTAGAAGAGACGTAACTAAGTGCTGGCTAGAGTTGTTAAGCTGTAGTCTGAAAAGGTGAGTTTTTAGCCCGGGGCAGAAGATTGGCAGAGACTCCTGCCAGAGGCTGTCCTGACTTTTTAAACAATCCTATACATAAGTTTGGAAGGAAAGAATATTATAGTATTATATATATTGAATAATATTCATTCCAGGATAGGGAGTGACTTACTACCCACTTCTCCTTCATCTAAGTCAGTTGAGTTTCCACACATTTTGATTTTAAGTGACAATACCAGAATAATAAGTCTACTTATAATAAAATACTGATTTATTATTTATTTTTTAGCCACTTAACTAAGCCCTTTGCTTTACCTCACTTCTAAATTATAGTTAATCTGTCAAATCTGGCATTTACAACACCCAAAATGAATAAATTGTCCTCAGAAGGGATTCCGTTAAGCTACATTATCTCCCTCTCTTTCTCCCTACCCCCCTCATTATTTGTCCATCCCCTTTGTAGATGTGGACGAGTGTAAGGTGGGGCAGCATGACTGCAGTGAGTTTGCCCAGTGTGTCAACACAAAGGGCAACTATTCCTGCTTCTGTCTCAGCGGCTTCACAGGCAATGGGAAGAACTGCTCTGGTAAGTATCAGTTCCTCATTATAAAACATCAATTACACTAGTTGGTTCTATTGCCCCCATAAGTGCACTCACCTTCAACACGTTTTGGGACTGTTTCCCTGATACTGTCCCGTTTTGGATAAATTATAGACTTTGATGAGTGCCAAATCCAAAATGGAGGCTGCCATCCAGTTGCCAGCTGCACTAACACACCTGGATCTTTCTACTGTGCCTGCCCACCTGGCACGGTGGGCAATGGCTTTGCCTGCCAGGATGTGAATGAATGCGAGCAGAACTCCGCCCTGCTACACAACTGCAGCGCCCAGGCTTTGTGCCGCAACACAAACGGGTCCTACATCTGCCGATGCCAGAATGGCTACCAGGGTGATGGCTTTGTTTGTGAGGATGTGGATGAATGCCAGCTGGCCACAACCTGTAGCAGGAACACAACATGCAGCAACACCCCAGGTTCCTACACTTGTTTGTGTATCTTGGGCCTGGTTTACGACAGGGGCACATGTGTGAGTGAAGACACATGCCTAAATGCTAGTAGAAGTTGCCACCCAATCGCAAAGTGCCACCCATACCAGGGTTCCTTCTACTGTAGATGCAAGGATGGTTATAAAGGAAGTGGCACCGAATGCTTGGATGTGGATGAATGCAAAGAATCAAAAGATCAAGTCTGCCCGGCCTTCTCGTACTGCTTCAACACGAATGGCTCCTACATCTGTAGCTGCTGGGAAGGGTTTCAGGACAATGGGACACATTGTCAGGATATGGACGAATGTGTGGCAGGTAACTTCACCTGCCCTGACAACAGTACCTGTACTAACACAGAGGGGAGCTACAAATGTGCCTGTAACCCAGGCTTCTCAAGCAACGGCTCCCGGTGTTTGGATGTAGATGAGTGCTCCTTTGGCTTGCAGTGCCCTAAATTCTCCAACTGTCTAAACACAGTTGGATCTTTTGTCTGTAAGTGCAGGGAAGGTTACCAAGGCAACACCACTGCCTGTGAGGATATCGATGAGTGCCTAGACAACTCTACCTGCCCTGAGCATAGCACATGCATCAACACCAACGGAAGCCACCTGTGTGTTTGTGACGCCGGATTTTCCAGCGTGGGGGGCTTGTGCGTGGACATCGATGAATGCGGCCGGGACGTGGAGCTGGGGAAGCTTTGCACCAATGGCAAATGTAAGAATGCTATTGGCTCATATTACTGTGAATGCAGGAAAGGTTTCTGGAGTAATGGGACAAAGTGCATGGATGTCAATGAATGCTCAGATTTCCTCAACTCTTCAGTGTGTCAGCATCATTCAACATGCGTCAACGTCATTGGGTCTTACCGTTGCCCCTGTAATGAGGGGTTTATTCTAAATGGGACAGAGTGTCAGGATGTTGATGAGTGTAGTGACCCCGGTGGAACCCCTTGCCCAGAGCACTCATTATGTAACAACAGAGCAGGGTCTTTCTTCTGCCTGTGTTCTCCTGGCTACAAACCCACTAGCGTTGGCTGTGAGGATATCGACGAATGCAAGGACAACACCACCTGCCGCTTTGACCAGGTGTGCACCAACCTGCCTGGAGCGTACAACTGCTCTTGCCCGTCGGGGTATCACGAGAAGAAACAAGCGTGTGTCGACACCAATGAATGCCAGAATTCACCGTGCCACCCCTTGGCTAGGTGCTGGAACACCCCTGGCTCCTTTTCGTGCCAATGCGCTCCGGGCTTTGCTGGAAATGGCTCCTGGTGCAACGACGTGGATGAGTGTGTCGCCCTGACCAAACCGTGCCACCCTCTAGCTCGCTGCTACAACACCCCAGGGTCATTTGTGTGCAAGTGTATGGCCGGCTTTGTGAGTATCGGGCCACTGTGTGTAGACTTTGATGAGTGCCAACAGGCTAATAGGCAGTGTCACTCTGCTGCCACCTGCTCCAACCATGCAGGAGGCTTCACATGCTCTTGCGGTCGGGGTTGGATTACTTCCAAAGACAATGGTCGTGGAAAAGGAGGATGTGTAGACTTGGATGAGTGTGTGTCACCCATGGCATGTCCTGGACAAACATCCTGCACCAACCTGCCAGGGTCTTACCACTGTTCCTGTCCCCAAAACAGCACAGTGTGCAGAATGATGACTCAGAAGGGTTGGTTTTGCCTATGTTAATCAAATGTTGTGTTTTTGAATTTTTGGTCATTATTACTTTTTTTAATAGTGAAAACTTGCAGGCGTTCTTGAAATGTCACATCATTGTCAGGCAAAAGCTCTCAAAAAATGTCAGTATGTAATGACTTTAAAAACATAGCAATGGTTTTAAGTAGAAAACTGCATTTTGGGATTTATTCATTTTTAGGTTAACGTAAAAATGGTACACTTCATCAAAACAGAAAAACTGGTTTTAAAGGTTTTCAAGGGTTGTGTAAAGCTAGCAGAGAAAATTTGAGTAAAACATTTTATTAAGGCAACCAACCTAACCCAATCAAACTACATTTTAGAATTGATGTTCCACCCTCTTCTGTTCCTCGGCTGCCTCACTGAGTGACAAGTTACTGTAAGAAAGTTGCACTTTACAAAGTCAGCAAAGCTAACAACCTTACCTCTATCCACCATTTTTCCATCCATGATGTTAAAACCATCACTGTCATACATTATCTGAATACTTTGGTTGATTTTTAGTTGGGCCACTGATTAACTGGGTTTGTGCTCCCCCAATAGAGAGCAGCCTGTACCCCTTTGGAGCAGAAGTCGGTGATAAAGGAGTGAAGATGGACACGGAAGATGGGAATTCCCCATACATCACGCCACCAATGGGTTTCCTTTTTATGGGAAAATTGTACGACAGGGTTTACGTAAGTTCCTAAGTGTATATTTTCTACAACCATTGGCGGTTGTAGACCATTTTAAGTGGGAGGGGCAGGCCGGGGTCAACATGCGATCTAAGGTACCAAATGTATTAAACTGTTAAATACCACCCCCCCCCCACTATCACTGTCATACATAAATAATGTACAAAAGAATCCGCCACAGTTTTTAGGTATAATATTAAGTGGGCAATGAGAAAGAGACATGTTGCTAATAACTTGCTTGATAATAACTTTAATATATCTGTCTATCATTTTTGTATCTCCCTTTGCTTTCTCAGTTTTCAGACAATGGCCTTGTCCACTTTCAATCTGTTGCTGAGAATGAGCAGTACCTGCTCCCTGCTCCGTCATCCAGTGGTTTCCCCGACAACATAAATGTGACCCTGTTAGCTGCGTTTTGGGATGATGCCGACCTCACCCAGGGGGATGGGCGGCTGCTCTATCAGGTTAGAAGTCATCAGGGGTCATGACCTGGCTGGAGTTAAGATTGAGATTAAGACTTACTTTATTGATCATTTTCCCTCTGTCGTTAGTTATTACACACGTACATGCGTTTATGGAGAGATGTCAGTGTGAGGAGAAATGATATAAAATGAGACTGGTGTTTGTTTTTTGATCAGTTGAAATAATTAATTAAAGACTGAGAACAGATTTGCTTTTTTTTTTGATAGAGATGCAGTTTTGCAACTCAAGCTGCCGTGTACTATCTCAGGATTTTGCAACTTTTGCTTTATGTTACTCCTCCTTTTCTTTCTCGAATCTTTCAGGAATACCACGGGCTTAACATGTCAGACGTCTACTCCCAGGTGGTGTTTAACCGCACGGCAGACGATGTGACAAAGTTTGAGGAGGGGCGAAGCAGGCCCGCCTTCACCCCAGCCTGGATCCTCAAGATCACCTGGGACCATGTGATGCCCGTCTCATTTCAGAAGGTCAACTTCTCAGAGGTAGAGAGATTCAAATCCAATTAGTTCTTTTCTTCTTTCTTTCTGTTTTTTTTTCTTCTTATTTCTTTCTTTCTTACCGAAAATGATGATGATAAATAAAAGTTTCGTATTGAAAGAAATGCCTAACAGGCAAATGTTTTGCACTGGCTTAGATATTTAAAAATTACACTACAGTTACAGTTTTAGGTTTCTCTAGAACTAATTTATCTATTTGTTATTATTTTCTCCCTAACTAATTTATTTGTACAATCTTGTTACATGGTATTAAGAATTGGAAGCAAAAAAGTAGCTAAATATGCATGTCCTGCATGGAATAATTCACATCCCCAGTCCCATGCTGTATGATAAAACACACCATTAGAATATAAAAAAGATCACTATCATCCAAATTTGAAACTCTTTCTGACTAAATCTCTACCTATCCCTTTCATCTCGATGTAGCAGAGTCAAAGGTGTGATGGAGCAGGCGGTGTTACTGTGTGCTTGCATGCGTGTCCTACTTTATGTGCTATTGTTATGTGCAATGTGAAGCCTTTAACCGTCAAAGTAAGCAGAAATTCATAATTCCTGAAACACTATTTAGTTTAACTTTGGTGCCACCTTGGGGCTGTATACCTACAGGTCTTGAATGCATAGTATAGGGATATCTGCTGTCTATTGTTTGTCTTCTTGAAAATACTGTACATTTTTCATTGCTTATGAAGTCATGTTGTTCTTGAATGGTTTGAATTGATTTACTAGTCAGTGATACAATGATTGTTTAACTCCCATGTTGTCAGTTTCCTATATCACTGTTCTTTTTAACTACCTAAAATAACATGATTGGTTCCACACAACGCTCTTTGGCGAGTACAAATCTCTACTTTCATTAATTTTTCTTATTCAGTTTATTGCATTTGAAAAACAAATTGAAGTGGTTTTGAAATAGTATTGAGTAAAAGTTAACATATTCCAGTCTGTGATTATCCATCAACATCCATTCCTTTAATTTTAGTCTAAATAATTCCTAATTTCTGCTTTTCTAACTCAAACATTAGGTATAATTTCATATAAATGAGGTTTATTGAACATAAATGTGTAAGTGTCAGTGTTAAAAACGTTAAATAAAAGTGACAAAAATAAAAACAAATGCATCAAAAGTGTTGAAAAATGGGACAAAAACATACGAAAAAGTTAAAAACATTGATTAAAAGAAGCCTCAAAAAAAGTTTTGATTTTCACACAAGGTTTAAAATTAGACTGTTACCCATGATTCATGGAGATACGTGTCTGGCAAAAAAGAAATGAACTGGGTTTATGTGGGCTTTTCCTGTACTTGATACCTAAACACTTTATTTGTCATTTTCAGACTAACACTTTCCAGTGCGTCCTGACCACCGATGGAACGCGCTCCTTTGCCCTCCTGAAATACGGGGACATGCTTTGGGGTCCTGGCCAGAGAAAGTACCACGACGCTCTCATCGGCTACACCAATGGAAAATCCTCCCACAAGGAGCCCACTGTACCCCCGGGAAACCTTTACGGGCCGGGCGGCAGATACAGGCCCCAGCAGGTGAAAGGGGTCATGGGAAAGTTGGGTCAGCTGGTGTATGATTTGACAGCATCAGCGGGGTCCGCCGTGGATTTCGGTGTGAAGTGCCAGGCGTGGGCGACGAATGAGCCTGACCCTGCTGCGTGGACAAAGGAGCTGTCTTCATGTCCCTGCACCCGCGCCCAGGCTCTGGAGGACCTGTCCTTCATGCAGGATACTACTGATGCGGGGCCGAGGGTGAAGACGCTGAGGGGTCAGCGGTGGGGGGGCGCAGGGGGGCATGTCTTCCAGTCCATCCTGTCCAGCAGACAAGGTTCAGGGAAGAGATGTGTGTATGACGCAGATGGTCCGCTGCTGGCTGGGTACAATGAGCGCTACTTCTCCGAAAACAGCATACAAAAACATATTGGTAATATGATATTTAATATGTATCATAAAAATTCTGTATGAAAAAATTCACTGTATCATACAAAAATCCTTTAACTATGTAAATACTGTGCATATCCACACTCCTTACATTTGTTACATTATATTTCTACGCTGATATTTATACTTTGTGCAACTGTAACACAGAATTTCCCTTCAGGGATCAGTAGAATATTTCTGATTCTGATTCTGATTAATTTTTGGTCAAATTCAACAGGGATTAATGCGGAGGAATTTAGTCATTCCTACACATAAGTTCCTATCAATGACTTAGTTTGATATATTTTCACACACCAATGGACAGAAAATAATTAATTAAGTGCCTCTCAAAGCTCATTTGATTGCTTAGATTTATTTTTCAGGATTTTATTTGTTTTGTGGTGTTGTAAAGCACGTTGAGCTGCACTCTCTGTATGAAAGGTGCTATACAGTTTATAAGTAAAGTTGATTATTCTGCTTACAGGACAGTATGTCTCATTGCTAATCAATGCTGCCTACATATTTAATCACACTTCTCTCTCCAGATGAAGATCTCCTGCCATTCCAGTGGTGTTGTATCGATTCTCCTCTATGCCACCTTTACCTCAACAAGAGACCACTGGACCGTTGCCAAGGTTGCAGCTGGTCCGGCACTGACGGCTGCACCCTATCCAAGCAGGCGACCCAGGGTGTAGGTGAGGGATCCCTTCCTAGTAAACACAGAGCAAGTTAAAACCAGCAGAAGATCCCATCAGGGGAAATGTGGATTGTGCTCCCGACTGAACCTCTGAGAGTCGGGATTTTAAAGAAAAGTTGCATTTCAGTAACAGTAACCGTAGTCTACATACAGTTGGAGCAACTTTTTTTTGGGGACTGGAAAGCCATATTTCAGTATTTACAGGGGGGGTTTGCAAGAGTAAGGCTCTTTTTTTACTACTACAAATTACTATTTTTTAGTCACTGTTCCTTTATCTTTCACTGTGACTGTTATTGCCACTATTCATATCAACCTATGGCTGTAGTACTCAAGTCCGGTTTTGGACTCGAGACCCTTTTTCTATGGTCTCGGGCTTGTCTCGGACTCGCTAGTATTTGGACCCGGACTTGTCTCGGTCTCGGCCACTGGTCTTGCCCAATATGGCTTTTGGTCTTGACCGAGTCCAGGTGTCTTTATTATGTTGATAATAGTATTGGAGGGAAAGTGAAATCCAAAATGATTATCTTGATACTATTATGCATAAGACCTTTTTTCTGTCCTGGACTCGGTCTTGACTCAGACTCAAACCTTTTTGGACTCGGTCTTGTCTGGGACTCGGACCTCTTTGGACTTGGTCTTGACTTGGTCTTGACTAGTCCTGGTCTTGGACTTGTCTTGGACTCGACTAAGGTGGTCTTGACTACAGCCCTATCTCAACCTGTCAGAAACCGCCTCCCAAGAGCCTGGGTTTGTCCCCGGTTTCTTCCTAAAAGGAGGTTTTCCTCGCCACTGTCACATTATTGCTTGCTCTGGAGGGAACTACTAGAACTGTTGGGTCCCTGTAAATTAGACCAACTCTATCTGTAAAGTGTCTTAAGATAACTCTTGTTATGAATTGATACTATAAATAAAATAGAATTGAATGTGTATACATGGTCATGGTTATGATAGTCAGCAGCCTGTCTATTCCCAGAGAACTTGTTGTACCTTTTAATCAAAAGAGACCATATTATGACCAGAAAACCTCTCTTGATTCCATTTCCGTTTCCCTTGCAGGGATGGTGTATGGCAGTCTCCATTTCATCACCTTTGATGGGACGGAGTACTCCTTCAAGGCCCTTGGCGAGTTTGTGATATTGCGTCTGTCCTCCGCCACCGGCTCTAATATCTTCACCCTGCAAGGACAGACTGACAAGCTACACACAGACGCAAAGGGGATCATTGAGGTCCCGGTGGTGGTGCGCATGGCTGCCTTCCACCAAGGCATTGGCAAGGTCAGGATAGTTGTGTGTGTGGAGGGAAGACAATGGAAGTGTGTGTGTGTTTTACAGAGAGAGAGAGAGTTTGTGTGTCTGAAAGGAATTGTTACATTTTGTTCACTTTCTTTGTGCTAGGTTGACAAGGAGATTGATGTTGTGTTTAAGGTTCAAAATTATGCTCATTTTCACGTTCATACTTGTATTTTTGGGCTCGTAGTAAAGTGGCTCGTAGTAAACCTGCAAAATGTCCCTGAAAGTAATGCTCCCGTGTTGTTTATTTAATTATTTTCTTTGGATGACCAACATGTACCTCCAGACAAAAACCTATATTTGGTATATTATAATTAACATATAGAAGAATTTGAGCCAATGTAAATTTTGGGGGTTTAGGATGGAAATTAGAGTTTTTCCCTTGATTTATACATCAAATTATATTACACATGACTGTAGTGCAACTTAACATTTAAACAACAATAGACTAGCTTAACAAAACTAGGATTATTTAAAGAAAACCACAAACAAGCCCCCACCTTGTTACGACCGGCTCACAGGCCACAACAAAAGAGGAAGATGCACAGCAACTTAACAAAAATAAAGTGATATTTATTAAATAATGATGCAAACAAGAGCAAGATGAGGTGTGATTGCCAGTATCAGTGATGAATGAAGGTGGATGGATGTGATGGAGAATGTGAGGTGCATGTTGTCAGTAGTTAACAAACAAAGAGAAACATGTTGGTGCGCCATCGGGAGAATGCGGCCTCCTGGTCTCGGGGCAGGCGGGGGTTAAATAGTCTGGGAGGACCGGCCAGGTGATCGCAGTCATCTCATCATCGCCTCCGCTACACCTGCAAGTTAACAAGACAAACCACAGTACCCATGTAGGACAGGCCCAGGGCCGGCACACCAACAAACATGACATCATTTTTAGAGCTAGTGTTTGTGTGTGTGCAGTAGTTATTATATAGTCGTTAGGAATAGTTTCAGTTTTCTCACTTTGCCACAGGGTTTCTCCCCTAGTCACTGTACCCTCCCGATTTAACCCACGTGGCTGTGGGGTTGCCTTCTTCCTCCTTCCCAGGCGTTGTGGTTCTCACACCA
>NC_048423.1:23434360-23479805 GCF_013103735.1 Etheostoma cragini | reverse complement strand
CAGACCCACACACACAGACAGACAGACCCACCCACACACACACACACACACACACGCGCACACACACATACAGACAGACAGACCCACACAGACAGACCCACCCACACACACAGACAGACAGACAGACCCACACAGACAGACCGACCCACACAGACAGACAGACAGACAGATACTATACCAGTACAAATGCATCTCTTCCTCAGCCAGGCAGAAACTTTTTGTACCACTTCTTCTTCTTTGGTTTTTGCATTATCTGGCTCTGAAGATCTACCAGCTGGGACCTCAAGGTGCTCTCAGTCTTCTCCCACTCCTGCTCTTTTTCCAGCTGAGTCAGCTTCAGGCTTTCTGTGGCCTGAAGATGGGATGCCTTGTCCTCCTTCCACTGCTTTAGATTACTCTCCAGCTGCTTCTCAGTGTTCTTCAGAGCAGCGAGGAGGCAGTCACTCACAAAGCTCTGCTCCTCATTCTGATCCACATAGGAGGCTCTGGATTTGTCGCTCTCCTCCAGCAGTGAGGTTTTGTCCTGCTGCCATAAGACACGTTCACTCTCCAGCTGACGTTCATACTTTTCCTCAAGAGCAGCCATGATGTTCCTGTTGTTTGTGTCCTGCATCTCCAGCTGGGCTCTATGAGAAGCCTGGGATCTTTCCAGAATCTCCTTTGCCTCCTCCTCCTGTTCTCTGAGAGCTTCCTCCTCCTCTTTTTGAAGCTCCAACTTCTGAGTCGCCACAAGATTTTGAAGGGCCTCCTTCTCTCCCTTCATCCGCTTTAAATCGACCTTCAGGTCTTCAGTCATGAAGTACTGCAGGTCCAGATCCTTCTGGGCTTTTCGAAGCCTGTTGCTGGTTTTGACCAGCGTGGATCTCAGATGCTCCATTTCCCCGGGTGGCAAGGGGACACGTTCAGCCAGAGCCTCATCCAGCTGGGCTCTATGGGAAGCCTGGGATCTTACCTGTATCTCCTTTGCCTCCTTCTCCTGTTCTCGGAGAGCTTCCCCCATCTTGCTCAATTTATCCTTTAGCTCATGAGCTTGAGCCCGCTCCATCTCCAGAAAGCTCTCCAATTCTAACTCCACGTTGGTTCTACTCACCTTGAGCTTCTGTCTCTCCTTAGAAAGCTCCATCTTCTGCGTTGCCACTTGCTTTTTCAGGGCCTCCTTGTCTCCCTTCATCTGGTCCAATTCGACCTTCAGGTCTTCAGTGATGAAGAACTGCAGGTCCAAATCTTTCTGGGCTTTTCGCAGCCTGTTGCTGGTTTTGACCAGCGTGGATCTCAGATGCTCCGTTTCCCTGGGTGGGGAGGGAACACATTCAGCCAGCTGAACTTTTAACTTACCTATCTCCTTCTGCATCAGCTCCTTCTCATGGCCCCAACTGCTGCCCTCTCTCTGTAGTTGGAGCTGATCGAGGAGATCGGCCAGCAAGTCCTCCCGGATGATCAGGTGAACTCTCCCCTCAGATTCACATTGGGTGAGCGTCGCCTGGCTGTCCTTCAGCTCACACCGTACCTGTTCTTCAAGTGAACTGAGGTAGAAATTCCTTTGCGGTTGAATCTCGCTTGAGTTGAATTCCATGTTTTCCAGTGTTTTTCTCTCCTGTAGCAATGTGCACCTTTGGATTGTCAAAGTCAAACCGTCTCTGATACAAACTGCTGTTTGAGTGAATGTGTGTCAGAACTCAAGTTGGGTCCCAGTATTCAGTGTGTTGCCACGACAACACTAACATGTATTCTTATGTTTTCAATCCAAATGGTTGTTTTTTGATTGACTTTGATTCTATTGTTGCTATCGGATACCAGTTTGTTTATGTTTGAATTTACAGTATGAATGTAATAATTTCTGATTATTCCTAAAATATGGCAGAAAGAACACTTTACAATATATGGAAAGGAAAAAGATGACCAGTACACACAATTATGTACCAGTTGGGACGTCATGTGCACTCAGCAACTACCTATTATTTAAAATGTGCATTTACCACAATACAACTTTTTTTTAAACTTTTATTTAACTGTCCAATACTTTTTATGGATTTTAAAAGCCGTTTAGCCCCTGCTCATGCTTATCTTGTAAATGTTAAAAGTTTTCTTAAAGGAAGCGAAATATGAAGCTATCCCGATTCCTCGCTGCTGCAACAGTGAGAATTCCCCCATTGTGGGAATAAATAGATATGTTAGATATGTAAATATGTACATACAGTATCTAAATGTATTATCTAATGATGTTTCACAGTTTCTTTTGTTTGATGACAATTACTGATAAAATACAACACATTCTGTTCTATTTCTCTTTCTATTTCAGTAATTATGATCAACTAAAATGTTAAACAATTGTGTTATGCAGTTTTACAGTTTTTCTTCTATTTGACACACAAGCCATTTACGTACGGGGGTTTCTGTGTACCGTCTTCACATGCCCCCCTGCCAAGAATTTTTGCCACCCTGTGTCCAATTTCTAGATCCGCCCCTGGCAAGGATAATGTTGGTGTCCAGCGGTTCCTGTAAATCTCTCATCAAGTAGATAAAGTTAAGTTAAAAGTCAGACTCATCTGCGGGGCTGCCAACTCTCACCCATTGGCCGTGAGACACACACATTTGACTGGTTTCACATGCCACAGCCCTGATTTCTCACGCTGAAGTGTCAACCCGGTAGGTCAGATTTCTGAAAGATTATCCATAGATCTACCTGTTGAGCCACTTGTGATCAACTAGTTTCAGAGACTGCGATGGGGTTCAAGAACGCTCCCTGTCTGTGGAATTTTTGAAATGTCGCATATTGAGAACATTTATTCACGAGCCATCCCAGGATTATTTCCCCGCCTTCAGGGATGTGCTTTGAGTATAACAGACCCATCCGTCGGAGTGACACGTTGCATTCGGGCTCTGCCTCCGATGAAGAGCAGCGTACAGCCACTTCTCCAAAACTTTGGTAGAGACCAGAGACCCAAATGGGCCTCTGTGTCTGTCAGATGGTCTGAATGAGATACTACGATATCAGCGGAGGACATGCTCAGCAGAGGGTGGAGTTATCTTTTGATTGTCTACAAAGTAGTAAACATGAGCAGATGATATTTTTTGGGGGCATTTTTGGCCATTTTTTGACAGGACAGCTTAGGATAACTTTTTGGGCTTTAACAGAAAGGGGGAAGGACTGAGAAGTTGTTTTAGGTCCTGGATTTTCCCAGTCCTACCTACAGCACCTTTAAACTACAACTACATGTACTTCTCAGTCCCCCCTCTTTCCGCTAAAGCCCAAAACGGTCTCCTACAAGGGAGAATGAATGCAAGGGCATGAGCAATGATTCACCCCCCCCCCTGGCCCTGACTGGTGCATCTAAACATGGAGCACTGGATTTTTGTAAATCACACTATAGACAGTAGGTGGAGCCAGAGGAGCCAGATTTGTTTTTAAATTACCTGCTTCATGAAGTTCTCCTCGAAGATTGGGTCCGTTTCAGCAAATATGAAAGAAAGTAAATTTTATAAGTCTTGCCTACTACACCTTTTGGTACTTCATAATATCATACTGTATATCTCTAATATTCCTGTATTATTTTCAGATTGAATGGAGGTGTGTGGAGAAAGGAGACGGGCTGCAGATTTTTGTGGATGATGCTGAGGTCCCTGTAACAGTTGGTAATGATCACCACGCACGTCTGACATACAATGACAACAAGCTGTTATGTTTTTGTATGAGACGACAGAAAAAAAGCCATTGTACGAAATCCTGTACCTAGGGTTACATAGCACTTCATAACATTTTTTTATCAAACCCAACCTGCAATAGTATGTGTCCAAAACCTTAAAGCTGTAGTCTTGATGTCTTCATCGTTTGACAAATAATTTTTATTCTTTTATTTAACCTTTATTTGACCAGGAAAGTCCTGTTGAGGTTAAAAACCTCTTTTTCAAGGGAGTCCTGGCCAAGAGGCAGGCAAAAACACAATCAATTACATGTATAAAAGTTATACAACACAGATAGTTTAAAACATTTACAATGTAAACAGGTCATTAAGTTCAGTAAGTTCAGATAATTTCAAGTCTTTTTGCAGAGAGTTCCATGCAGAAGGAGCGGAGTAGACAAAAGTCCTTTTTCCCAGATTTGTACGGGCAAATGGAACAAAGAGCAGCAAATGATCATCCGATCGCAATGAATAGGAACCAACACTTCTAAATATGTCCTTACTGTCCTTCCAGGTGTCGTGCACGTAGGTGAGAAGGACTTTGCTGTGCGCTGTATGTCAGTGAATCGCTGTGCAGCGGTGTACGCCAGTGGTGTCCACGTGGTGGCGTGGCGGGTTGTTGGTCAAAATCAGCTGGCGGCCATGGTGGAGGTTCCTCAGACCTTCTACAACCGCACTGTGGGTCTCATGGGTCTCTGGAGCTCCAACCGTTCGGACGATTTCCTCATGTCCGACGGCAGGCTCCTCCCCTCAACCAACCTCAACCCCCCCTCAGAGGAGAGACTGCACAACTTCGGCTTGTCCTGTGAGTGGAACATAGATACATTATTAGAGTAATAATTATTTTTTATTAATTATTGCAGTAATAATGAATACATAGTATTTTAGGCCAGTTGTTGCACCTAACAGATAATATTCTGTTGTATGTTTGCGTCGAAC
This sequence comes from Etheostoma cragini, assembly GCF_013103735.1. NCBI lineage: Eukaryota > Metazoa > Chordata > Actinopteri > Perciformes > Percidae > Etheostoma > Etheostoma cragini. The sequence continues at coordinate 23,475,186 of NC_048423.1, read as the reverse complement.
ACTTAGAGGGAGGAGTTGTAAAGTTTGATGGTCACAGACAGGAAGGACTTCCTGTAGCGCCCTGTGGTGCGTTATGGGAGAATGAGTCTTGCACTGAAAGTGCTTCTGTGTATGAGAAGCAAGTCATGGACTGGGTGCGAGACATTATCCAAGATGAGATGTAGTTTGGACAGCATCCTCCTCCCTTCCTGTCTGACACCCCCGACAGAGAGTCCAGCTCCACAACGGCCACCACAGACTCATAAAACATCCTCCGCATTATCCTGCAGATGTTGAAGGTCCTCAGCCTCCTCAGAAAATAGAGACTTAAAGGCCTGGCTGGGCCGTAAGGGGTTAACAATTACAGTAGTGAGTCAGGCCTCTCTCCGAGTTTAAAGCTAATCCAGTTTGACGTCACTTTATCCTGCAGTCGAGTACAATTTCAGTCAGTGTAGACCTTATATGAGGTGTTTGCACAGCTACACCTCCTCATCCTCATCCCTGTACCCATGTGGATGTGTGTTTCTAGGGGCAGTTCCTGTCCCAGAGAGCCTGTTGTTCTCTTCTCCTCCTCTGGTTCCACTGGAGCCTGTCTCCTCTCAGCGGCTGCTGGAAAGTGTCAGTCCTGCTAAGGTGGAGGACCTGAGGAGAACCTGTGAAGGCAGCATGCAGTGTGTCTACGACACGCTAGCAACCGGCAGCTCTGATTTTGGCCTGCGGACTCTGGACGCCAAGAAACAATACAACCATCTGGCTCTGATCGATGGTAAGAGGGCTATACTATTTTGGAAAGGTTTTTTAATGTTTTCACTTTTGGCCTGTAATAATTTGATTGTGGTCCGGTAGGTAACATGCCTCCCATAGTGAAAGGGCCCGCAGTGATCCGCGGGGTCGTCAACTCCACAGTCAACATTCAGATTGTCGCTCAGGACCTAAATGGAGACCCCATCACCTACTCGCTGCTCAACCCCAGGCCTCCACGGACTTCCATAGGCAGCAGTGAGACACACACACTTTTCCCCCAAATCCTTATACCAAAAAGAGCCCCGGCCCTCAATCTATGTTACAGATGGTGTAGTCTCACGTATCCAGACCCTCTTCCACAGCGCTGCTAAGGATGGTCTGGCTAGTCCACACAACAGTGCTCTGGTTCATTGTCTTTCTTTAAACCAATCACAATCACCTTGGGCGGAGCAAAATAGCCTCAGGAAGGAACTTGCTTTAGTGCAACATGTACTCGTTCAAAAGTTGTTGTTAAGTTTAAATTTCAGAGCTGAGTCAGTGGATGGATTACACACACACACACACACACACACACACACACACAGACATGCACAGGCACACAGAATGATCTGAAATGCTGTTTTTTACTTAACACTTATATAACAACAACAAAATCACCATTGTAATTGTATCATTTTCCTCTTTTCTCCAGGTGACGGCATCCTGACATGGACGCCCCTGACCACACAGCCTGTCCAGCTGACCATCAGAGTCCGAGACGAGCTCACCAGCTCCCTGTTCACCCCCAACCTGCACGTCTGCAACTGCCTCAACGGAGGGTCCTGCCAGTACGACAGCATCACTGACAACTACCAGGGAACCTTCCAGGTACATTTTGGAGTTGTCCTTGTTATAGATCCAGTGCAGCAATTCCCTCACTTTATTCATCACCTCACATACAGAGCTCCCTTTGAAAAAATGCCAGTTTTGTGCTGATGTTGATCCTGAACAGATTAGGCAAATTAAGTAAGCTTATCTGAAAGTATTTAAATGCAACAATAATGGCGCTTCAGAGCTTGCTTTTAATACCATCTTGCTTCTTCAATGGATGACCCACAATCTGAACCACTTCATTTGACCCATTTAGGTCTAGGTGGGACAATAATACATGTGTGTTATGTGTTAAAATGATAAAGAACCAACAGCACATCACATCCATGAATGCTCTCATAGATTTGAGAATGATTTCAAGTGGTAGCATTGGACTAAATCTTAGATGAGCCTTAGATGACAATAAATAGAACCTGACGTGATTTTTGTTGAAAAAAAACGCTTTATTGATTTAAAAAACTTTACTTTATGCTGAAAGCTTAAGCCAACCGGGTTTTATAAATCAGTATAGGGAGTTCCTTCATCAAACAAATTCCCTAAAAGACAAAAGAAAAAGAAAAAAAAGGTGACTGACCTGTATGCAGTGGCTAATAATTAAATTTTACAACAATTTATTGAGGTCAGGTCATATTTTAATGCCATATATACTTGACTGAATGGTATATTTGAAGGCACAGTTTCTAAATACGGGCTGTGTGTATTTCTCTGTGGATACATCCTTTTGATACTTTCACTGTATTTATGTAGCACTTTGATCTGCTTTATTATTGAAGAAGACATGTAAATGTCTCTTTTTTACAATATGGGAACTTTAAGGAAATGTGGTCAGGGAAAGAGAAAAGGTGGTTATTCAGATCCACACATGGAGTGTGGGACAAGTAGTATCTTTTTTTAATGTTGCCATATTTCAGTCTGTCTCCTTCTGTTTATTATTCTTTTTTCAGGTGGTAGGGTGCCTGTGCCCAAAGGGATTCAGTGGAAAGTTCTGTGGGAACACTGCTGACATCTGTCAGGGCAAACCCTGTTTTCGAGGAGTGCAGTGCACCTCAGAGTCAAAGCCTGAGCAGTTCACCTGTGGAGAGTGTCCCAATAATACTTTCTCCGGGGGAAAAAAGGGATACAAGTGCTTTGAGCATGGTCGGTGGAACTTTGTGCAGTCACTTTGTCAGATATGGAGAAGAAAAAATGAACCCAACCTTTAATTTATGTAATTCTTGCTTCTCTGTGTACCTACTCAGACCTGTGCAGCCCTCCTTTCCCCTCCCCCTGCCACAAAGACGCCAACTGCCTCAGCACGAAACAAAGCTACACCTGCACATGCAAGCCCGGCTTTACAGGAGACGGCCACAGCTGCACAGGTACTGAACACGCAACACTTCAGCATGAATAACACCACATTTATTTACACAGTTTTAACTGTCTCTGTCTTTATTGTAGATATAGATGAGTGCGCCATGCTCACAACCTGTCCCAACGCTAAGTTTGAATGTAAGAACCAGCACGGCTCTGTGGAATGCATCTGTAGATACCAGAAGACCACGGACACTGATGGATGTGGTATGTGCACAATCATATATGTTTGTAGGACTATTTTATAAGTTACACGTAATGGTGGAAGGTAGCTAGGTACCTTTACTCAAGTACAACATGTTAGTCATGACCGTTACAGAAACATGGAGGGAGGGGCGAGCTTGCTATGTTTTGTTTGAAATTTGATTTCAACAGAAGGGACCATGCAGGAACTCATAGTGCACCTTTAAGTAAAGGACCTGAATACTTCTTCCACTCACAGGTTATAGAAGTCCCAATGGCATTGTTGGTTGATATGTTTTTTTCAATTCATTAACTTGGCCCTACAGGGACTCTAAATGCCAGAAATAAACTTCACTAGAGGCCCTACGGGGCTAAAATGTCCAACCATACAGCACTTGTGCACCTCTGCAGGTGTTCTTGCTCATTTGCCCTGCTTAGAACTTACACTACATTCATGTCGTGTGGGATGCAGGGTAGCTATGGGAAAGATTCCCATGGTTACGGCTTAATGACATTTAATGACCTTATTTAAACATAATATTTGAAGAATAGTGAAATGTCTTGAAATGTCAACATACAACTAATATACGCATAAAAAATGAAGTCCGCCCCTGACCTTTGCAGAATAACTAAAACTGCCAATGTGATTTGGCTTAGCTGTGATAGAGCACATTATGTGCAATGTAGTTCTGTACTCTTAAAATGGCTACACCTATATTATAAACTACATTTCACATGTCCTGTGTGCCACCTGAGTATTTAATGCCGTTCTGAACGATGTGTTTCTCTGCAGGTGACTCTGCCAACCCTCCAGGTAAGAGCTCACATATGTTTCCTCAATGGCTTCAATAACTTTATCATGTTCGCTCGTCCTCTGGTGGTGTTGCCATGGTAAACATGTCCATATACTGTATGGTTATAAGAGGTCATCACACAGCTGTTGCTGCTGTTCTGTATCTGCAGGGTATAATGTGTTTAATGTCTCCATGGGCCGGATGAAGAACAGACCTAATGGACTCCAACAGGTGTGTGTGTGTTTATGTGTGTGTGTGTGTGTGTGTGTGTGTGTGTGTGTGTGTGTGTGTGTGTGTGTGTATGGCGCCAGTGATGGCTGATTGCCAGACCCAAAAGAAATCTGTGACTTTCTTTCTTTTCAACTTTTCCAGAATAAAAATCTGTAGTTGGGAGATGTGTTAACATTCTGTGTTTCTCTTTTTGTTTGGTTTTTGTTTAGTTTAAAATTCCACGAACAAATTCTGCGTCCGTAGATTCTATGTGGTCCAGCTGACTCGTTACATGTAACAGTAATAATATAATTAAATGATAAAAAAACAAATTAGATAATCGATATTTCCATCTTTCTCAGCTGGTGGACATTCTGTCCATGGGTTTCCAGAACAAATTCTACAACGCCAGCAAGAAGGATCCGATGCAGGGCTCCAATCCCGATGTGACGGAGTATCGGATCAACATGTCCAGTGACACACCCCACTGGTACATCAGAGACTACCTGGCCAGAATCAGCAGCCACTATGACATCAGCAGCATAGAAGTTGACGGTAAACTACCAATGCTTTAAGTGATTTTTACTATTTTTCGGCCTCCTGCATAATAACTGGAACTAATATGTGGTATAGAGCCCAACAGTCCCAAATCCCATTTGTCTTTTCCATAAGGATTTTGATTATTAGCCATGATGTATGATAAATAAATAAGCACTAAAGTATCTACAACCTCAAGCGTAACAGCGTCTCTGATTGGTGGAGCTCGTTGTTGCTATGGGAATGTTTACCGCACCTGCGGACGGCTATAGCGAGCTACCACCATTGAAGTCTATGAATAGTTATGTACACAGTCTTGTGCCTTTGTCTTTTTTTGCCCTTTTCAAAATGTTCTTTCTCGCCGATCAAATGTCTTTTTACGGGCTCCCGGATGGCTCGGTTGGGGGAGTGGGCGCCCATGTGTGGGGGTTTGCTTCTGGACGCAGCGGGACCCGGGTTCGGCTCCGACCTGTGGTGCTTTGCTTCGTGTTGTCCCCCTTCTTTCTCTCCTTTCATGTCTTCTGCTGTCTTATCAAAACAGAGGCTGAAAATGCCCCCCAAAATAATATTTAAAAAAATAAATAAAACTCTTTATTTAGGCATTTAATGAAACGTCAATTGAGATATTGAATGTGGAAATTCACTTCTGGAAACAGAGCCGTTACTGTTGAGCTCTGTTTAGTTGTCACTAATACACACTTTTTTAATGATGGCAAGCAATCAAGAATACTTCTCTCTCCCACTTGCTGTTGGACGGCCCACACCTACAGATCTGGATGAGTGTAAGACCAAGGAGGCGAGGTGCGCACACCCTGCCCTCTGCATCAACACTTACGGAGGCTACAGGTGTGTTTGCAACGGCACAACTGATGTGGAAAACACCCAGTCCTGTGTGTTAGGTGAGGATCTGAGCATAATTTTAAATAATAATTTCCATCCTGCAGCTTCAGCAATGGCTCCAGGGCTAATAAACTTGCAAAATCAATACTGTGTGCTAAAACCATAGATCATTTACTAGAATAGATTTACTTTTTAGATCCAAGGGTGATACACCCTTCATGATGTTTAACAGCCATTTTGTAGGCCATGTTTAACTCATTGTATATTTTTTCTCTACCCTGTAAATAACACTCTAGCATTTATCTTGTCTTTTCACACTCTTAACCCAATCTGTGACTGCCATAAGAGCATTTTATGGGGTTGTTTGTAATGACTTGGTGAACTTGACCCTTTACAGGCCAAGAGAAGGTGAATGCCATGGAACAACACCTTTTTCTGGGCCTGGTCCTGGGCATCGGCATCCCTCTGCTCTTGCTGCTGCTCTTGGCTGCACTGGCCTACTTCTTCTGCCGCAAGAAGACTGTTACCGGAGAGTGAGTTACACCAGGAGAACATTAACATATGTACTGTATACACATATTTAACATGCATGAAGGATTAGGTTTGTTTTATTTACTGAGGGTTTAGTTGATAACAATATTATCCAGGTTATGTTTGATTGAAGCTCCTCCAAAAAACTATATTTTGAGTTAGAAAAAGTCCTTGTAGACTTGAAAGGGTGTTTCTGAAACGTCTGTAGCCGTTGGTCATCTTAGCTACACAAAAGATACAATGGTTTCCAATGGTGACCCAGTTTTGCAGAGAAAAAGAAGTATCTAAAAATCCCTTGAAAGATTCTTAAACCACTCTAGCAGAAAAATCTATTTCAGCTCTTTGAAAGTCAACTTTTTGCCAAAATATGGCTAAATACAAACTATCTATTAGTCTCTAGAGTGGTTAGCGGTTTACATTTGCTGGGCACAACTAAGCTTTAATGTGTTCCTTATTTTTGAATTGTCACACAGGCCATTTTTCAGTCACCCACGCCAGGTTTCTCTATGATTAGTCACATAAGCACAGACTCTTAGTGCTTGTTCTTTTGGCATCACTCTACTGCAATACTCCCTCACGAGTAGTAAGGATCTAAGAAAAGCAACGTTGTCTCAATCGTCTTCCGGTGTGTGCAGAGAGCATCACAGATTAGTCATGTTTTCCTGTATGTAATGAGCATTATAGCCTCACTCCAGCCATATGCTAAGACTATGTTTCTAGTCACACACACACACACACACACACACACACACACACACACCTTCAAAACAATGGTTAAACCAGTGGTTGTGCATTAAACTCTAATGAATAGGGTTTAGGTGGGCCAGCAGCCCCTTTACGCAGGGTGTGGTAGGGGCCATTTCAGGTCATCACAAAATATATTGCTGCAGAGGATGAACAGAACACACACACAGAGTTACACACTCAGTGTTTCAAGGTACAGTAGTCGAGTAGGTCGGCCCAGAGACAATCCTTTCGGCAACTTGAAGGCTTTAAATCTTGTCCTCCGTACTGCTGCTGCAGCACTGCCTTCTTGTATTTAACTTCTCACTTGGAGGAAGAACTGCCCACTCTCTTACTATATTAAACAAAAACACTTCCTACTAACAGCTTAGTCGGAGTTATGAAACAACACAAGGGTAACACTGACAAATGATTGCAAATGGAACATACAGTAACAGAATTAATGATGAGGGCAACACGTCCACAGATTAGAGGCGCTGTTAGCTCACAGGAAAACGGCTAAAACAGCAAAATAAAATCAGCCTTACAGGAATAGTTTGACTTTTGGGAAATATTTGCTTACTTGTTAAGATAAAAGGATTAATACCACTCACATGTTTGTATGCTTTATACGAGGCTACAGCCAGCAGCCATTAAGCTTAGCTTAGCAAAAAGACAGGAAATTGGGAAAAAGCTAGCCTTCGCCAAAGGTAACAAAAGTCTAAAGCTCAATAATGAACATATCTTGTCACATGGTTGTGTAGACCATGGATGGGATCAAAATATTAAGTGATATACATCATGCTAATTAGTGAGCCTTAGGTAAAGTTAGATAGATTTTGTAACTTTTGGACAGAGCCAGGCTTGCTCTTTCCCGCTTTTATGCTCAACTAAGCTAAGCTAAACTACGGCACTTCATATTTACCCTACAAATATGAGAATTGGATTAATCTTCTTTTTAGTCTCTGCAAGAAATGTCCCCAAAAACTATTACTTTAATAGAAGCTAGATCACACAGACTGAGAAGTCAGTTACAATAAAAAGCTCTGAATTATTAAACCACACTTTCAGTTGCACATAAAAAAAAATCCGATCACAGCAGGATTTGAATATAACGCTCAGTGTACCATGTGGAATGAAAACATGCTGCAACTGCTAAAGAACACCTCGTATCCTGACGCACGTGTGCGTGTGAATGTGCATAGCAGAGCATCATAATGTGCATGTGTCCTTGTCCCGGCCCTGTGTGTACAGATGTATGGCATCTGGGCCAGGTGTTAGTGGGCCACAGAGACACATAATCCCCCTGATGTCTGGCCTGCTTTCTGTGCCATCAGCAAACCAGACCCTATGGATATAATGGCCTGGGATGGCGCCAGCATTGTGGGATTATGTTGTTAGATTAGAGTGAATAAGCAAAATCTAGGGAAGAGGTTATGCTGTTGTCTTTAACGAGATAGAGAGATAGAGATACTTGGATTGTGTTATGATATAATAAGGTCCCAGATGTATGAGAAATGGAGCAGGAATGATTTGAATCAAACATTTCCTATGTTTCTTTTTCACTACTTTTTTATCAGCAAATGTAGGTTTTTACTAATGTTTGAACTAAGCTTCAGTTAGCTTGAATACGGCTCTCAACATTTAATCAATGACAAGACAAAGTGTCTGAAGGCTCTCTTTGGAAAAAATGTTGTTTTCGGGATGTTTATTTCATGTTTTTAATCAGCTTTAGTCCCAGTTTTCAGCGTCTTTCTGCAGAATATCTAGGCTAGAGCCTGCATGAATATTCATGAGTTGCTTAGTACTTCACACAAACTGCTGCCCATCCAAACATTTCCATAAATTGCCTGAAATGATTGTCCACTGTGAAGCTGGAGAATTATAGACAGCACTAATCAGAGCCAGGAATTCACTGGAAAAGGTACAAAATGTGCAGAAAAGTAACTTGTGGCATTGACAGGGATACAGTACATCACCACTATTAACAGTTGAACAGCGCATAATGATCCACATGGTACAGGTCCAAAACATGAACTCCTTAAATGCAGTTCAAGAGATAAAGGGCAAGAAAATAATATGGATACCACTCAAATAAAACTCAATTGCCTGGTTAAAAAAAAATGTAAGTAAAATAAAAATGAATGTAAATGATTTCAGTGTGAGTTTTTTAGCTAGAATATTTCCCTACTGAAAAAAAGGAGACAGCATGAATTTACGTCAACTCTCGTGACATTGAACCACAGAAATTGAGCGGACTTGACCTGCGTCATATTTGCTTCACATCGGACACTAAAGTAGTGCAAAGATGAAACATTAAACATCATGGTTAATCTCCAATCACATTCTACATGTATATGTAGCTGCATAATTCTGAGACATCATACCTGACCCTCAATAAATCAAACTAAAACTAAATATAGTGTAAAAACTAATGGCAAACCTTTCTGAAAAACCGAAACCAAACTAAAACTACCAAAGACTATGGAAACCAGCTGAAACTAAAATTAAAACCAGAAGTCAAAACAAAAATGAAATAAAATTGAATAATATTATTAAAACCTTGCTTGATTGCAGTGATTTCTTGTTTTCTTCCAGCCTCCAGCACATGATGCCAGACTACATCCAGCAGCAGCACAACCCTCCACCCTTCAACTACTCTGACCCTGCGCTGCAGTACATTACCCACTGCAGCCCCCGGATCCTGGACCACTACATACCCAGGCAACGCCACAGATAGTCCATACTAAAACCACATACACATACAGTGGCTTGAAGAAGTTTACACACCCATGCCAAAGTTGATTAAAAAGAGGAATAAAAAAAACATCTGGATGAGGATCAGCACCTCTAAATCTGAGGCCAATGGTTCTCAGCAGGAAACCGATGGAGTGCAATTTTCGGGTAGGTAGTGAGTCCTTACCCCAAGTGTTTAAAGAATTTAAATACCTTGGGGTCTTGTTCGCTAGTGAGGGGACCATGGAGCGGGAGATTGGTTGGAGAATCGGAGCAGCGGGTGTGGTATTACATTCAATATATCGCACCGCTGTGACGAAAAGAGAGCTGAGCCAGAAGGCAAAGCTCTCCATCTACCGGTCAGTGTTTGTTTCTACCCTCACTTATGATCATGAAGGCTGGGTCATGACCGAAAGAACCAGATCCAGGGTACAAGCGGACAAAATGGGTTTCCTCAGGAGGGTGGCTGGCGTCTCCCTTAGAGATAGGGTGAGAAGCTCAGTCATCCGAGAGGAGCTCGGAGTAGAGCCGTTGCTCCTTCGCGTTGATAGGAGCTAGTTGAGGTGGTTCTGACATCTGGTAAGGATGCCCCCTGGGCGCCTCCCTCGGGAGGTGTTCCAGGCACGTCCAGCTGGGAGGAGGCCTTGGGGAAGACCCAGGACTAGGTGGAGAAATTATATCTCCAACCTGGCTTGGGGACGCCTCGGGAGCCCCCAGTCGGAGCTGGTTGATGTGGCTCGGGAAAGGGAAGTTTGGGGTCCCCTGCTGGAGCTGCTGCCCCCGCAACCCTAAACCGGATAAGCGGATGAAGATGGACGGATGGAAAAAAACATCTTTTGGAAATCCATCTTAAATTCAAAAAATGTAGGACCTCAAATTTCTTTGTGAATGAATAATGTATTCTAATTTTATTTCTCAGCCATTTATTTCTAAATAAATAAATGTTCTTACTTAAAATACAGGGGGCATAAGTATACACCCCCCTATGTAAATTAAATTAATTAAATTAAAAACAAAGAAAATTGCTGTCCTTAAAAGGTTGGATTTTCCAATTTATTTTTAATTAAGGCATTAAGATCAATTTCTAAAAGATGTTTTATTTTATTCCTCTTTTTAATCAACTTTAGCATGGGTGTGTAAACTGATTCTAGCCATTGTACATGCAATTACACACACACTTGCACAAAGAAATGCACAGGCTTCCAAACACAGCACAAGCACTTTTGGAGCCACTGTAAATGTTTTCTAAGGACAAGATGAATGACTTATTTATATCGTAACAAACAAGTAATTCAACGTGAGTGACTTTTAAAGGCAATTATTTCCAATGCTCTCCGCTGAGCAATGGACCTGCCAAGTTTAGACTGGAAGTTTTTTTGCCAGGACAACAGTTTACAGTCAGAGTCTGACCCAGCAGAACTCAAGAATCTCTTGGCTGGAGACAGTGATGAAAAGTAAACCACTGCAGTGCTCTTTAGTTTCCAGCTGATACTAGGCCGGCAGCCTCCTTGATAGCAACATTAGCATCAGGCAGAATACCTGGCGTCAGGCTGCTGCCCTTGATCCAGTGCATTATGATTCTAGTCCAAAATGTACAGTAATACATCCATATTTCTATCTCTCATAATCACCAAAAAACATAGTAACATTGTTAAATGTAAATGTAATGTAAATCATTAAAAGTGCCACTTTAGGAACATTGTGATGGGGTAATGTTATTTCAAGAACATTTTTGGTCCAGGTCCAATTCTCCCCAACTCTAGGGTTTTTCTCCATAGACAGTAAAAGAAGTGGACACAGCGACGCCATAGACTTCATCGGAGACCAGTGAAGTCTATTAGAAGCTGTTTTCCGGTAATGCTGATTTTTACTGGCAGCTGTGGCTCAGTGGTAGAGCTAGGTTGCCTGCCAATTGGGAGGTTGGTGGTTCAATCCCTGGCCCTGCAGTCCCATGTCAAAGTGTCCTTGGACAAGACACCGAACCCCGAGTTGTGTGTGTTTATCTGATGAGCAGGTGGCACCTTGTACGTCAGCCCCGGCCGAATGTATGTATGATGCAAAAGCGCTTTGAGTAGTTGTTATGACTAGAAAAGTGCAATATAAATACAGTACATTTACTACGCAGCCTCCAACTGAGCTTGATGACGTAGATGTGACGTGAGAAACCTGTCTGAAAGTTGTAAGTCTTCTGGTAGCTGCGCAAGAGAAATCTATTTATTCTTGGATAAATGTTACTTCATTCACTTGCCACATACCGAAGTACTTCAAATCCACCAGAACGTTTCTGAAATATTTTGTTCCGATGCTTTCATGGACTCTCTTTGGACTTCTCCCCTGACTGTTTGCCTCAATGACCCCCCCGATGGCCTGCAAGATTCTCCCATACTATAACGTCATTTCTCTACTGCAGTGTGGTCATGATGTAACTGTTAGCCTATTTTTACAAAAACGGGGGTTAGTAACATGAGCTACAAGGTAATGGAACCTTTCATACATTGTTGTGTTTCTTTAGAAATAAACAATAGAAAAATAGTCTTTAACCCTCCTGTTGTCCTTGGGTCAAATTTGACCCCTTTAAATAAATGTCTATATCTGAAATATGTGTTTCTTTTTAACTAAATTACCACAAAACAATGGATTGGATTCCATACAACGCTTTTTGCAAATACAACTGGTCACTTTAAAGTCTGAAAAGGGACAAAAATGTTGAATTTTTGTCTGTTTTTGACCCGGGAGGACAACACAACGGTTAAAGTGACGCCAAAATGAATGGCGGTCAATGGAACGCTATCTGAACGTGATGGCTTGTTGGCCTTAGAGTCTCCCTAAAGGAGGTACGCTTTCCAAATGCTCGCTTACCCCCTTGGTTTTCTCTGCAGCTCACCCTGACCGTTGGAGAGGAAAATTTGGAACCACATTTATCATGCTGAAGCTGCTGATAGTTATTAAAAAAACACACACACTGTAAATACAACACTAATTTTATCCTAAAACAATGCATCATGTCTTCTAAGATGATCAATGTTTTCAAAGTAAAATCTTGATCTGCAAAGTAATAAATGTGGTGGAGAACAAAAATGCATCTGTATTCGAGTAATTGGATATTGATTCAAACAAAATACAGAAATCAATCTTTTAAATAAGGAATTCTAAATAATGACGACAAAATTGTTGGCGCGTCCACATGATACAAGCCTCCCGTGATCGTGTACAAACCCCACCCCTCCGCCACACAGTTGCTATTAGCAACTAGTTGTAGGACATGGAGGATTAAAAAACATGATGGACTCTTCAGAAATGGTAATTATCTTCATGCAAGGTTCTTGTGAACATAGTCATACTGAGAAATATGATATGTGTGGAGCTGATAGTCTTAATTAGCGTTGTAGCAAGTCATTTGGCATTGGATGGAATATAACGGACTTTCACTAATATCATAAAGGTATGCACTAAAGCTTTAATATCATATATTTAATATATATCAACATCAACTTTTTTTGTGTCTCAAAGGGCGATTATGTGTGCAGCAAGTAGAAACACACAAGACACAGAAATACACGCAGTACAGTACTGCCAGTTTGTTCATTTGAAAGCCATTATGTCTCTCTCTCATGGGTGGGCCGAATTTTCTGGGCGGGCAAAGCAGAGAAAGGGGAGGTAACCTTGCTCCTGATGACCTCATAAGGGGCACGATCCCAGATCAGCCCATCTGAGCTTTCATTTTCTCTAACGCAGAGCAGGATACCCAGGGCTCGGTTTACACCTATTACCATTTCTAGCCATGGGGGGACCATAGGCAGGCTGGGGTAACGTATATTAATGTTAAAAAACCTCATAAAGTAAAATGCCTGGCCATTAACATCCTGCAGCTTGTAGAGGTGGACCTAATTATACTACTTTATATGCTATTGCAAAGTTTAATCTATCAACATACAAAGTATGTTGTGCAAGTACATGTGTGTTGATCATATGTTTTGGATCTTTTTTGCACCTGCAAAGTAACTGTGGCTGGTAGATAGCTAGAAGATCCGGACAATGGAAATAATCAAGTAAAGTACTTTTTCAAAATTGCATTTAAGTAAAAGAACTTGACTAAATGTACTTGTGTTTTTTCCATAACTGCATTCACAATAATTATCATTCCTTTTATTTACCCCATTGGTCCAGTTCTTCTTTTTTTAATGCTATCTGCAATTCCTTCTCCAGCCACCAGGTGTCACAGCTGAGTCTTCAACCCAAGGCAGATGAAACACATTTGATTATGGGTAGGGTTTAAGCAGAAACACAGCTCTGAACGCACAACCAGTCCCACACACACATGCACAGACTACTAGACACCTGCTCTGCAGCCTTCATCTGGAAGTGGCCACAGCATGCGGGTGGAGCCTGCCCGCCGCCCCCTGCAGAATGAGATCATCTGAGGGAGGCGCGGAGCGAGGCAGCCCTGCAGGTCCCTGCAGGTCCCTGCAGGTCCCTGCCACTGCAGAGACAGACCTGGCGTACCACTCCGCCAGGGTCAAGGGCAGGGCGCTGCTAAAACAATCGGCCCCTGTCACTTACGCACTGAGGCTCTAAACTACCCCTGCATCACCCTCTGCAGTGCTTCTCCAGTCCACTGGTTTCACGTCCTACAGGTCTGATTGACAAAGTAAACTGATATTACGCCACAACACTATTCATAGAGAAAAAATCCATAGCAAGAAGAGCGCCTGACACCTGTTCTAGATAAAGGCACAGCTAACTGAGTATAAAATCACCTTGGCAAGGAAGCTTTTCAGTGCCACACTTCTGGAAGGTTCCAGGCAGCACTGCTTCATGTGCTGCTGAAGGCTGCAGTGTTTGAACTCCAGCTCCACGCTGACTGCAGCAGACAACCTGGAGGCAAGCCAGTGAGGAAGGGAGAGTGACAGAGTTAGATAGAGTCAGAAAGAGAAAGGAAGGACAGGAGGGGGAATGAAAGGGGAGAGAAAGAGAAGAGCAACAGCAGGGATTCTATTTGACAGCCAGTAAGTGGTTTTGTCCCTCAGATCTCCTCAAATAAAACAACTGACGGGCAGGTTTAGAGGCACTCGATGATCTAGCACCATGGGCCGCAAACAGAAACACATTTGGGAGATAGAAAACTAAGTGCATGCTTAACATTATATCCATTTCATCACAACGTCATTGAAATAGACAGGGAATAGAGGGCCCGGCAAAATCCTCTTATCCGATTTGAGGACATTAATCATTTCTGCCTCATGATGTAATTTTGGAAAACATGTCATTTCTCAGTAACAGGTAGGCCGAAATGACGACGGGATTGGCTCATGTGCGGCTGGGCTGTTGTTGGCCTTTGCACGGCTAATGCCTTTATTGCATGGCTGTAAAACCATTCACGCTTACTCGGAGTGGTTTGCTGGTTTAACTGTGGCCAATGACTAGGCCAGACCTTTGGCCAGTGTGTGCAGGGAAACCGCCGAAATTGCCCATAGGTCATAAAAAATACATGCAGAAGCCCCTTCCCTGTCGTATTTACCATCAGCGCAGAGTACATGGAAGCAATTGCACAGAGGCAATATAGGCTTATCTCACATGTACTGTACTCCCATGGATGTTCAAACTCATTCAAAAGCAAACAGACGCAGGCCTGCTTGTTTTACAAACATGCACACTCACACAATGCAAAGGTCTTTTAACTTATAGCTTGACATCCATGATGCACAAACATGTCCAACGACTGCCATTCTCTCCCATGAAAGTTGATCCGCTCCATTGGCAATGAACCAGCAGGTGCATTACAAAACCTCATACATTAATAATGCTGTCCGTGTCTTTCAGTTACACGGGTAAACATCTTCTCGTATTTGTCACCAAGCGCCTCATCGCTCAAAGTCCTCACAAGCCACTTAGGTATACAAATTAGCCTTGTCTTTAAGCTTTTTTTGCTTGAAAGCTGCTTTGTTTTCAGCTATGATTGTGCAATAACACTACACTGCACAGTGCATAGTGGATCTCACGCGCTGTGTGCCATACCGCCCCCATCGCCAACAATTGAATCACATGGTAGGTTTTTTCTGCAAAGGGAACAATGCTAACTGCTATCGGCGGGAGTGATATTATAGGACATTGGGAGGACACATAAGGGAAATTGGAGGGGTGACTTTAGCCTTGCCTCTGCTGAACTAATGTGACCTTTGACCCCCGTGTTATGGAAATGAAAGCTGCGGTTTCATAAAAAAAATTCTGGGCTGGGCTGTGTCCGATAAGGACTCATTATGTGAGGCAGTTACACATTAACTGAACTGATGAGCATAGTGCACAGTTATACGCACACACATGGATTAATCCAGGTAAAAAACATAATTAGTTAACATAACACCTAGCATCCATAATGCATAAACAACAGGGATTTAGGTCTTCCTTGGCTTACATCTTGGAGGTGGTTTCAGGTTTTATAGACCATTAAGTTACATCTTCTGGGTCCCTATTCATATCGGCCTCCAAGATAAAAAATCACCTTAGGCCTGCAGGAGGTTTATGAGACCTGTGGATCATTAAAGGGTTTGTCATCACACAACCAAACAGCTGATTCTGCAAATTGATAGTGGGGCGGCTATAGAAATAAAGCAGGAGGACCGAAGTAGAAAGGTATTCTGATTTTGAAGTATTTATGACCCAACAATAAACCATTGTCTCTTAATAATTTTATTGTACAGTTCTATTGGCGCGATCCACCGCAGATGATCTATAAAGTCTAACTTGGGAATACTAAAAAAAAAAAAAAATGCATGCAGTTAAGGGTACATGTTAGTCTCTAAGTTGTTCACATTTTACAGTGTTTTTTCCACTCCACACACACGTCGTTCACACATGCTCCAGCTTATGTGGTTCTTGTGACAGGCCTTTGTGCTATCACCTTTGGCATTACATAATTTGAAGAGTGGCACAAACCCTGTAGCAAAAATTAAACAGATTTAAAGGAAAAGATTCAAATGTGCTCCAGATTAGGTAGGTTGGGGGGGGGGGAGCCTGGCTGGTTCTAAAGCTGCTCAGCAGATCACATGGACCGGGCAGCATCACCTCTACCAACACCGCAGATGGAAGTGGAGACCACTATGGGTCCTCTGTTTTTACATCTACGTGTGAGATATTGAGCTTTTCACAATCCCGACTCTCTACTTATAGTGTGGCATATGTGTCTAATAATAAGAGAGGTAGTAGCCTAGAATTGGGAGGAATGTGGGAGGGGGGCATTTGGACATGCAGATTCTAGTAGATTTTCTGAGTGGTTCTTCCAATCTTTCTCCTTGCACATCCCTGTGCACCCTTTTCCGTCTTGTCCTCGGCAGCTTCCATGGGATCAGGCCAGAGACAGGTGGTCACTAGGTGATCAGTCATGCATGAGCAATCAAGCTATCAGATACTCCCATCCACACCAGCCAGCTCAATAGACCTTGGAATCCACAGCCACGCCCACAACAAGCCCAGTCACACATCACACATCTCAGCGTGCATGCACACAGACAACACACACATGCACACACTTCTTACAAACTATTACACTCAAACACTTCAGCACTGTCAATGCAATCATTATGCATAAGATTTAAAGTGATGACTCGCAGAGCAGACAGGAGGTACTTTGGTCAGGAGCCACATTGAACTACACACTATATCGCAGTCCTACTTTTAACAGCAGTTTAAAAAAAAAAAAAAGCATGTGTATCAATATGTCAATGAATAACACAAGAATGGTTCATCCAAACTGGGTCAGTAATATCCCAGTTACGAGTAACAAAATTCGCTCCTGGTAAATAATAATCAAAACTATCTTCTGGGGTCTTCCTAAAAATGATGCCCATATGTATACACACTGTCCACCAAGCTTGTCTGCTACGCCTGTGGCACTGACTGGGATGTCCATGGACAAGATGCATCGGCAGCGCAGACCATGGGAGTGACGCATTGCAGGTACAAACACACCAATCAGAGAGCGCGATTTCTTTCAGCTACGTCTTGGGCCCCATCACAGAGTAGCAGAAAGTATTCATACACCGTTATGTAGACCGCCAGCAACACGCAATATAATTTCTAATACCGGTGCTACAACCTTCAGGTAGTGGTATTTACGTATTCCTGGTGTTTCTTGATTTCCTTGTAAGCTAATCATTTATTTAAAAGTGTCTTTAATTACTTTATTAACTGAGGAAAAGGGAAGTTGGCGGAGTGATATTGAAAAGAGGAGGAGTTTAGGATAGCCGTTAAAGGCGAGTCCAGTTGCTTCTTCCTCAGTGTGTTCACAGAGGTTGTCAGTTCGTTTAGCTTTGGTTTTATTACGGATTTTGTCGTGAGCCAGTCGCTGCATCTACGTCGAAATGGTAAGAAAAGCAATATTACATTTTCTCTACGGTCTAGAGTCGGTTGACATTCCCATAGTAGTTGTGTTCTATTTGTATGTGCGAAGTTAATGTGAATAAAACGTAACGTCACCAGTGGCTGAGCTGAGTCCATGTGAACTACGGCGGTGCTGCCCGAATAAATGACAGCTTGCTAGTTGCTAGGTAATGCTAGCTTGTTAGACAAAGCTAAAATTAGCTAAAGCTGCGTTGGTCTGAAAAACACGTCTGCGTAACTTAAGCGCAGTCCCACTCTTTTTTTTTTTTTCTTTCTTTTTTTTTTGTGAGGTGCAGTCATATTTGCTAATAGAGCATCACAGGGAAACAGTTAGGTATGTCTCCTAACCTAATGTCTATTGAAGCCTATCATTCTATCTGACGTCAGTGTTAATGTTGGCTTTGCTAAATTGTGATGGTGGCCGAAAATTCGTCCTTTTTCTCATATACTTTAGCTAATAACGTTACCACCATAGGTGCTGATTGGGACGTAGCGAATGGTTTGATTATCTGCCAACCGATGCCTTGCTTGTGACGACTGCTAACGTAACTGCTATATTTTTATTTATATATGTAGATACACACACACACACACACTTTCTGCTTAAAGTGTTCGACGTTGTGTTACTGTAAGCCAGCATATAACGGTAGCTAGCCTTTCCTAGCTAACATTTACCGCCAAATTGTAAGTCGACCATTATCTTTGGTGACGTTAGCGTCATCATTCAAATTTAGCCAGATATCTTCCTTAACGTGCGAAGGGCGCGTCGTAACCTTGCTGTTTCCCTTTAATATTTGTGGTCCCACAAGTTCAGTTACAGTTAATATTGTTAGCTAACCCACACAAAAAACGCCTCTTATGTTTAACGTTAGTTGTTAAGGATGGTGACACAGCTAACATTACTGCAACCTCCAGAATAATAGTTACCAGCGTAGAAAGCCGTTTGAAATGAGTGGCGGCCTGAACTTTGATGCCATTGAGGTTGTTCTAAGCTAATTATGGATATGTGTACATCATCTTGTATTTTACAGGCTGATCAGCTTACAGAAGAGCAGATTGCTGGTAAGACATTGCTACATTGATCTACTTCTTTCCTCGTATCCTGCAATGTGGCCTGAGTTATGGATCCTTGTAGTGGATTTATACTTTTGCCTTTTAAGGCGTTCCACTGGACAGCCTACTGGTCATAAAACAGGAATGAATGAAACTGCTGTTACTTGTTGGCTCTGAAGTGCAGAAGGACTCCCTCATGGAAATTTTGCATTTTCATGGTTGCCATGTAACATATGATGTAATCTGAAATGGTTGTGTATTCTGGCTGGATGTTGGCAGTCACCTTTTTTACATACTGTGCATGATGTGACCTTTGCCCTGGGTGTGTTCTCAAGAGACGGACTAATTCAAGAACAATTGCAGTAGCAATGTTGGCTTGGTGTACTGAAATCCCACGATATCCCAACATGAGACTTGGATGTTGTAATCTAAATCGCACAGGAATGTGTCAAGACATTACGCCACTATGTGATCAGCGACACTTGCTGGTATATATGTCTAAAATATAGCACAGTTGTAGTGGTTTCCCAGATTATCTCTTGCTTTTGTTTAGCTTAATTCAGTTTAGGTCTCAGGTTTCACAATGGGCAGATTGAACTCTGTATGCTGTGTTTCAGTGACATCAGCTTTTAGTAGCCTGATGTTCTGCTGACATGTTTGTACAAACTGCATGACATGAACATGCACTACAGCAATTTTTTTTTTTGATTCTTTTGCAGTAAGTGACTGCAGTGATGGAGTTTTAATGGCCTGTATCAGTGGGATTAGCAATTTCACTGCATCCTTCTCACACCCCCCCCCCCCACACACACACACACACACACACACACACAATTTCCTGTAGTTGATGCACACCGCAGGCCTTTCCTCATAACAAAAAGGGTGTTGCCCTGTGTGTTTGACCCTATAAATTGTAGGGCCCGTTGTAGTTTTACGACACATGAGCTACAGCATACCACTACACATAGCCCATAGGTCTCATCACATTTGATGTGTTATGGCCCCTTACGGCTCCACCAAACCACACACTGCCTTCCTGCTTGATCTTGTTGTTGCTACCCTTGTTTAGCCAGAAACGACGACAGTTGAAACTCAAAACAGAAGGCCTGTGTGCTGTGGCTAGTTTATAACTGAAACATCAGTGATGTAATGCCCTTGACTATTGAGCCAATTCAGGGTTTGGTTCAATTGGTTGACTTTAGGATGAGAAGTCTGTAATGCAAGTTGGTCAGACAGCATTTACAGGGCTGTTTAATCTAAATCTAATTGACTCTGCCTTTTTTTTTTTTACAGTGTTTATAATACAGCCACTATCTTGCCACTTCTGCTGTGTTTTGTAGTTTTAGGTCTGATTTGTCTGCCTAAAAATAAAGAAGCTAATCTACTTTTTTTCATTTCAATCAGAGTTCAAGGAGGCATTTTCGCTCTTTGACAAGGATGGAGATGGCACCATCACCACCAAAGAGCTGGGAACTGTCATGCGCTCTCTGGGCCAGAACCCCACAGAGGCAGAGCTGCAGGACATGATCAATGAAGTGGATGCTGATGGTGAGAACTCAATCATGCTTTAAAACCGCCTAATCACACACAAATTAAATTTGCTGTTCTAGATGGAAATCCCTCATTAATGTCGTTGTTCTTCAGGAAATGGAACGATAGACTTCCCAGAGTTTCTGACCATGATGGCCAGGAAGATGAAGGACACAGACAGTGAGGAGGAGATCAGAGAAGCATTCCGTGTCTTTGACAAGGTAAATGCGCTCTACTTGCACATATGCATGTGTGCTGCGGTTTTTAAAATGTGCTTACTGACAGATGTCATTTTCAGGATGGCAATGGATACATCAGTGCTGCTGAGCTACGCCACGTGATGACAAACCTTGGGGAGAAGCTGACTGATGAGGAAGTGGACGAGATGATCAGAGAAGCAGACATTGATGGAGATGGACAGGTCAACTATGAAGGTTGGTAATGTTAGTTTTTTTTTTTTTAATATGTTTTGGTCACTCATTGGATACAGTGTCATAATATATTTTTTCTTCTCACCCCCCCCCTGCAGAGTTCGTACAAATGATGACGGCGAAGTGAAGGGCTTGTACAGATTTCTTATATAAATAATTTGCCTTTTTTTCTTTGTGTAATTTATCTGTAAAATCTTAATAGCCCCCTTCGTCCCTGCCCCTTCTGCTGTCCAAAGGAACTGCATGTAAACTGCATAGGCTCTTGTCCCCATGTCCCTTTCTTTTGCTGTCATGGTGTTTGAGTGACGGAATGGTCATACAACCAGATGCCTGTGGAGGCCCTTGGGAGCCTGGGAACTTTGAATCTTCCCGTCTTGTGTGCTCAGGGCCACTCCACGCATGGCGACATTGGAAACCTGTCAGCTGGTTGTCACTTGGCAACACTGTTGGCATGGAAACAATGTAGAGGAGTTTAAACTCTGCATGGACTACGGACAAAGTATATATGGAAATCTCTCAGCATTGCACTACTGCAAAAAATGACACGGGTGTATCTCCTAGGTACTCGTACAAACTCTTTTTGTATCTGCTGTTCTATATACCAGAAAACAACTAATCTTACCATGCTTTTTAATGTTTTACTCACTACTTTTACTTATTTTTTTATTTTAATGACTTCTGGTCATGCCTCAAATAATCCATTCCAAGTTGTATATTTTTGTTTTCCAATAAAAATTACAATCTACCCGGTTTTGAAAATTGTCTTGTTTTCTCAGTTATAATGGATCCTTGAGTTTGTATGCCCTGTAATAATTCCCATTTTTGTATTTAACAGGATGCTCCGTTTTTGATAGGATTTTTTTTTCTTGTTTCTTAGAATACATTTGAAATGTTTACCATTTTTAAATTTAAATGTCCCCTGTGAATTTCCAAAAGCACTGAGGAGCATCAGCCAATGCCTCTTAATGTTCAGATAAGCTCAGATCAAATCTGTATTGTCATAAAATTAAAGCACTGAGTGGGATCAAAGGCTTCTCTTTGAAGTGCAAACAATGGTTTAGCCTTTTACTTTCCATTCTGACTACGTAGGCCATGTGTTGTCTGCTACTGTTGGCACAGAACCATGTAGAAGCTGACTGCCTCATGTCTTACTTGGCGTTTGCCCCCAATCCCGAGGTGCAGGTGATTGAGCGTGCATCAGAAACCATGGTGTAAATAGAGGTGTACCTGTTTTACTTTTATCTTCTGATTATTGAGTTTGTTACAGTAGCTTGCAGAGATACTAAGTTTGTTATTTTGATGAATGACAATAAAGCTCTATTGTGGACCTCAGCTCTGTCTTGTTTGAATTTTATGTTCGCTGCTTTTAGGTTGTGCTCTTAACACTTTGCAGTGGTTGGACTCATGCTCTGTTAAAGCTCTGTGCTGGTTTTGAGGATCCATTGGGAGTAGCCAGGGCGGCAGTTGTTTGTGGCTTGGTCAGTCATGCATAGCCAGGCGTCCCTGTGGATACACCTTGAAACATTTAGAGCATTCTAAAAGCACAAGTAACAACTTGTGCACTAAAACGGCCAATGTTGTAAAGATAAAATCTTAAGTAACCCAGATTTGATACTCTAATCTTGTGTGTAGCCAAAACTATATCCTATCGGAGTCTACGTAGGAACCGCTTCAGTTTTCTAGACGGAACACCACGATCCACAGCAATTTCAGGTGTGAATCAAGTTATCTTGTCAAAACTAATTATCACAAGTCTTTAAATAAACCCATAACTGAAGTGTCATCACAGTCTACTTATAAAAATCTGTTAATTACACAACACTTGTCTTGGCTCTCCTGCGTTCATGTTGTCCAAATAGAAGAGTGTGAATGTATATCATGTACTTTGTTTCCATTTAATAAAATCATTGAGTACTTTTAATACTTTAAAGTACATTTTATTTTAATGTGGTATTAGTACTTCTACTTAAAGGATCTGAATACTTCTGCCACCACTGATGAATTCTTGGCTCAGTTGAACCATGTGTTCCATGTAGCCTAGCAACAAGGCCGAATGTTGTGCTTTTGCTCTCACAGCGTGATTTTCACTACAGGTTTTGGTCTTTAGGTCTGCTGAAAGAGACCCTGCGTTCCAATACACATCCTACTATACTATTAGTATGCTAAAAATACATTTAGTATAAAATACATAGTAGGTCAAATGCAGTATGCTACAAATACCAGCAGGTACCAGTAGGCAAGCCGGCCCCCAAGAGCGCCGGAAGCCAATTTTCAAAGAGACATCTGTCTTATCAGTGGACAATGTTTTTTGAGCGTCACAACTCTTGCAAAATGACTCGTTTCATTGTCCGATTTTGATCCATTCGTTCTAAAACATGTGAAGAGCAACACGATTAAATCATTTAATCCCCATTCAAGCTAGCGTAGCGCTAAACCTCAATTAGCACCAACCATACGAGGAAGTTGAACTTTTTTGGCTTCATGCTCTACTGAGCAACGAATGAACGGGGCTCCGCCTCAGACACTCTATCCATGTTGTATTATATATCCATAAATGCAAGCTGGCATTCTTTTCTGGCTCTTCTGACCAAGGGGGTACGCAGGCGTCCACGAAGCGTAGCTCCTATGGCGCCATTTTAATGCTACAAAGCACTCACCCGCCATTACCATTCCATTGACTGCCATTCATTTTGACACTTTGATAGCGAATAACTTTACATATGAAGCGTGTGTGTGTGTGTGTGTGTGTGTCTGTGTGTGTGTGTACCTTACACTCCAGCGTAGTACACCACAAGAGGTAAGAAACTTTAAACGTCAGAGAGAAGGGAGTTAGTTTAAAAGAATATCTCAGGGTAAGTATTTCACTTTAAAACTTGCAATGTTCCTTAATTGCCTTATTTTAGGAAGCCACTCATCCTAGATATTCATAACTACACTACACCTGGTACCCTCTGCCACCTCTGTATAAATGTGTGTGTGAATGTGTGTGTATTGCTTGTGTTGCAAAGCGCCTTAAGTGATTGCCGAGAGTTGAAAAGCGCTTTATAAATGCAGTCCATTGACCGTTTACACACACATCTACACTGGAGGTGGAGTACTCGGAAGAAGCCGTATGATGGTATTTTATGTTCTTTTATTTAACAAACATCAAAGGATAGAAAAAGTTATAATTGGAATATTCCTCATTCCTCAATTCTCACCCCAGTTGGTCCTTAGACTCTAGTTTGGCAATTGGCATGTATTCCTGTTTTGACTTTCACTGTAATGGCAACTTTTGATCTGTATATTCTAATTAATATCACAGTATCTCTAAAAACATATGCTGGTGGTTGAGGATAACGAGGACTAAGTACCTCAGCATACACCTTGGTTGTTCTTACTCTCAGTCAAACTAGTCGGCGAGTCTAAACTTAGCCCTCCACTCGGCCAGCTTGTTTAAAAATTGATCAACGGTGGAGTCGCTGCTATAGTAACAGTCCCAGTTTTAATGGTGGTCAGGTGTCACTGGATCTCCAGTCGAGCAGATAGTGAGCGACAATGAGTCCGGTGCAGGATACCGCCGCATGGAAAACCAAAGCTGTCTCTAAAGTCAGTGACATGTCCAGGGGTGGGAATAAAACAGATAAGGTAAGGTTCTTTACAGCCCTCATATCTGTGTGTGGTTAATGAGGACATGCTGGACCGGTGAAGAGCAAGACGACACGTGGAGATGCATCACATCGTTGGCATTGCTGTGTCATCACGGCCGAAACAATCCATTGTGTGTTGTTCTTATCTACAGGGTGATGACAAGGTGGACTTGTGTGGCCGGGGGAGCTGGTGGCTGGGAACACTGAAAGTAGGTGTCATGCGGTACGGTTTCATAGCGGGTCTACGGGGGAGAGGCTGCTCCATTGACTTCCATCCAGACCCGAACAACTGGCTCATTAGCTCATGTGTAAATACAGTAGATTTTCAGTTAATGGCTTTTATTGCATAACACCATCCCATTGTCTGTGTCCAAAGTGTGCTATCTGCCCAAAATAAATTCAATCATTTACAGGGCAGTGAGTCCAGTCTCTAAGTGCCTTACAGTGCATTTGTGGTAATAACTCATACACCTAATTAATTATCAGTTTATCTTTATGTAATCCCAGCTCTCAGGCTCCATTTACTGAAATTGTAGCTCGTTTGTGGTACGTTTACAGTACAGTACAGTACATTTATGGAATACTTAGTTGCTCTGCTTATAGAAACAGACATTTGGTTATTACATTTTTGTACCATCACCACGATATTACTTGTGATTCAGTCATAATTGGTTAAAGTCATTTTTTATATAAAAAACTCATAAACAATCTGATTCCAGCTTCTTAAATCGTGAATATTTTCTATTTTCTTCACTCCTCTGTGCTGAAACAAGACCTTTGAGGACGTCATCTTGGGCTTTGGGAAACCCTTACATTTTCCCAATTTTCTGGCATTTTCTAGACCAACAACTACTCGATCAATCAAGAAAACAATCGACAGATTAATCCGTAATGCAAATAACCGTTAGTTGCAGCCCCAATTAGAAATAACCATTATATGATTGTAATGTAGATTGAAAAACAGAATGAGCCCTTTGGAAAAAGACTTTCACTAACAATGCTAGTTTTCCAGTTGCTAGAGCTGATAGCTAAGAGCTGATTTGAGCTCTCATGGCCGACAGTCCATGCTAGTCTCGCTTTGCCAGCCCGTCCTCCACAGCGCTGCGGAGGAGGGGCTGGCTAGTCCACACAGCATTCCAAGATGGGAGAGAAATCTGCTCTAGTTTATTGGCATTTCTTGAAGCCAATCTCAATTGTCATCTGCAAAATAGCCTCAGGAAGGAACTTGTTTTGGTGGAACACGTGTACAAAGGTTGTTTTAGTCTTGGAACAGAAAACTAGCGAGCCGTCTGGATTTACCCTGCAGAGATCTGAAGAGCTCTGAGATCTGAGGAGTTAATCATATCATATCAATCAAATCAGGACATGATGCTTTTATATAGACCTCAGTTGTCCCCTAATACTGTATCTGAAGTCTCTTTTATATAGACCTTAGTGGTCCCCTAATACTGTATCTGAAGTCTCTTTTATATAGACCTTAGTGGTCCCCTAATACTGTATCTGAAGTCTCTTTCATATAGACCTCAGTGGTCCCCTAATACTGTATCTGAAGTCTCTTTATATAGACCTCAGTGGTCCCCTAATACTGTATCTGAAGTCTCTTTTATATAGACGTTAGTGGTCCCCTAATACTGTATCTGAAGTCTCTTTCCAAAAATTCAGCATTGATCCAGAATTCCAGCCACTAGAGCCGGTCCCACAATGAGCTTTCCTGAGTATGTGCCGCTTCTGAGTCTGTAGCTTTTGAGATGAGAGGGGGGGTGCAAGGGGGAGGCTGGGGGTGTGGCCTTGACCAATTGCCACTTTGCTCGTTGGAAAGCCATGATGTCTCTCTCTCTCATGGGTGGGCCAAATTAACAGGGTGGGCAAAGCAGTGAAAGGGGAGGTAACCTTTCCCCTTATGACCTCATAAGGGGCAAAATTCCCGATCGGCCAATTCAAGTTTTCATTTTCTCAAAGGCAGAGCCCAGGGCTTGGTCTACACCTATCACCATTTCTAGCCACTGGGGGACCATAGTCAGGCTGGGGGAACTCATATTAATGTTAAAATACTCAAAGTGAAATCTTCATGCCATGGGACCTTTAACACGTTCCCAAACTTCTCTCCCCTTCTTTCAGGACACACCCATCCCAGGTGTCTATCACATCCGCGACTTCCTCGAAGAGGCTGAACTGAACCCGGTGAGGAAGACCTACGGGTTCAAAGGCGTTGGCAGAAAAGCTCACCCTCTGGGCGTACGTAAGGGGGATCTGCTTCTCCCCGGGGCGTACGACTACACCGACTCCATCCAGGAGGTCTTGAAGCACCAGGCGTCATATTCTTTCAAAAACTGTCCACGGCCCGACATTGTCACCCTGGGCATCAGGGACAAGGTGGGATTTATTTATGACCACCCCTTATCCTGCTGGCACATGCAATTGACCTAAAATTAAAGAAATAGTTCACCATTTTGAAAAATACCCTTATTTTCTCTGTTTCTCAGTTCGTTTTTCCAAAATCTTAACCATGTCATGCCATTATTACTTTGTTGCTGTCGGGCAGATACCCCATATCTCAATATTTCATCTTTTTAATTATTTTCCAAAATCAGCGCTTTTGGTGCGGAAGCATTCACAAAAGAAAAAAATCAGACACCTTATATTCTAAATGACAAGATCTTTTCGCATAATAGCAATCACGAGATAGGGTGTCTTATTATTTTTTGTTTGTGAATGCATCATCCATGCGCTTCCATAACATTGGTCATCATTTCCATTTGGCTGTGGGATTCACAAATATTGAAACAGTGACGATGCAATTTCGTACGAATTTGTCTGAGGTAAATAGAACAATACAATTTTTTCAAATGAGCCTTTTTAATTTCCTTTTAATTTTAACGTTTTTGCCCGACAGCAATGAAAAAGCTACACTGTTATTTATGTCATACATGTAATGTTATTATTAGCATGACATGTTGTTAACTCCTAGTCCTCCACAGCACCTTGATTTATTTATACATTTCTTAGCTTAACGGTGTAACTTACTCATTAGCACATCATCACGGTGCAGGAGGGGCAGGAGGTGCAGGGGGTGCAGGAGGTGCAGGAGGTGCAGGGGGTGCAGGAGGTGCAGGAGGTGCAGGGGGTGCAGGAGGTGCAGGGGGTGCAGGAGGTGCAGGAGGTGCAGGAGGTGCAGGATGGGGAAGGAGGTGCAGGTGCTACAACAGGCTAACTGAACACACAAAAATGTGTAGGAAACACAAGCCAGCTGTTGGTGATGTAACACAGCCATAGCCCGAGTAAATGGAAGACAGCAGGCGAAAATAAAATGAAAAAAACTCATGCTGACAATCATAGATGTTTAATTCCTTCTTTATCTTTATTCCATGTGCCAGCATATAAACACTTCACCGTGCGACTATGATGTGACAGTGAAACCAGTGGAGAAGATTCCCTGCAAGTAAGCCCTCGACAAACAGCCTCTCTTTAACTCTCAGATCACAGCGGAGCAGGCGACCCATGAATCACCCCTTGATCGCCGAATCCTTCCCCTTCAATGCAAACTTGTCCTTCCCTCTCTCATCTTCTCCCAGCACAAAGACGGAGGAGCGATCCCAAACCTGTTCTCTCATTTTCTCGCCTCTGATCATGCATGGCCTTCTTCTTTCCTTCTGTCACTCTTCTCCTCTTTTATCTTTTCTTTAACAGCCGCTCTGTCTTTTCTCCTCTCCTTGCAGGCATGTGATGTTTCGGTCGACCGTGCAGCGGCTCGGCTTTCCTCCTGTAAGTATCTGGTCACCAGGACTAGTTATTAGGACCATTCGGGTCTTTCCATGGCCCACAGACAGGCTTCATTACAATACACTTACAATAGGTTTTAGTTACAAGCTATGACCCTAATGAGTATCAATTGCTGAACAAGAGCTAGTTATGACAACCACAAGGGTCAAAGAAAACTGATCCCACAGGCTGTCTGATTATATCATTTTCCCCATTTGAGGGCCTGTTATGGCACTGTGCTAGCCGACCTGTCAGCTGGGGTTCATATTGCAGTGTCGCAGCCATGCTGATGGATATTTGAGCCGCGCTGCTGAGTGTTGACACAGAACGAGAGGTGCTAAGAAGAGGGTGTTATTACTGCCGAGTTGGGAGTAGTTTTCGGCTGTTAGTGGCATGACAGCGACTCAAAGACAAGTTGGTTGTCAAAGGTCAAGCACCTACACAAATCCTACAGCCCAGTTAAGTGAAAGCCCGGAGCGTTGGCACAGCTGACCTGGCGTAGGCCGGCAGATATTAGCGGATCCTAATTGAAGCGTCTCAGTGGTTTACACTGGGGACACTTGGTCCACCCTGAGACAGCAGGAATTTCAGATTTGAGAAGAATGAAAAAAAATAGATCATGAAAGATATGAAGCAGATTTCCACACATCCAACAACCTCCAGTAAGCGGAAGATGTTTGGCTGATGATTTGACTTGAATTTCTCCATCCTGGGGCTACTTTGTGTCCTAGAGTTACATGTTTTTGTTGCAATATCAACTGCACATGCTGCTCAGAAGGTACAAATCCTCCCATAAGATTCAAGCCCGTGAAGCGTAAGAACAACTTGTGATTCCATGACTTTTCACCCTATGTCAAAATAACATATAAATATACTGTTTATATATATATCCTCAAGGGTAGACATTGGTCACAACAACAGTTATTGGATAAATTGCCATGAAACGTAACACAGACCAGGTCAAGGTCCTCACATGATGACTTGTAATATCGTTGGTCATCCCTTCACTTTTCATCTAGTGCAGCCTTCAGCTTAAAATGTAATTCTGTCTGGTTCTTTTGTTTGTGCTAATTTGCATATGTTGCATTAAAAATCAGAACTAAAATTGAAGAATGTGCTAAAAATTATGCGTGGTAAATCATGTCAGCGTTGCATTTAGCTCCAAGCTCCATGCTAGCTCCAAGAGCAGCTAGCATGGCTGTAGCAACCTTTTGTTTTGATACCCCTTAAAATCAATGTTTTCTATTTATGTTTTTGGAGGCAAAAAGTATATGTCATATGGATTTCAAGAAAATCTCAAAGTTTCAATTTGATTTAAAGAGAACTATATAGCAAGGTCTTCTTGGATGCACCAATTAAAAACAGGTTAACGTTTTCATAGACATTCACAGAATGTGCCAGTTACCTCCACCATGCAGGTGATAGTATCCAATTTGCTGTGCCATAGTAGGAAAGTAGGCCAGGTGCTTTGGCTCAAACACACTTGCGCACATACAGTCATGTGTAAGAGAGTTTCACCACTGTGCACCGGCTCCCGTGAAATACACCTGCAGCACCTCTGGGAACATCAGGCAAACGCGCGGGGCCAAGCAGGCCAGTTGCCCATGAGCAAGTGGGATCAAACGGCATCAAATGGCATGTAATGGTAGCAGCCATCCCTCCAAGGAGCTGAGGAGAGGAAGATACATCTTCCTGCCCCCCCTCCCCTCTGTCAGAATCAGAGAGCAGATGAAAATGAAAGGCTGGTGCTGTGTTCAGGGACAAGGAGACAGTTTTGTGTCTAAAGGAGGAGGGTAAAGGAGGGCTGATGCTATTTCTGCATGGCACGCCGCTGGTGATGACCAGTATGTGTGTTAGTGGGTAAGAGGAAAGGAGAAGTGAAAGGCAAGGAGAGAGAGGGTGAGAGACTATCGCCAGAGGCTAACACAGATCACATGGGCGGAAAAAATACGACACAACCGGAGACCAGCAAAGGCCATGAAGACAGGGGTCAAAGGATATGTCATAGGTCTTAAATATGTGGGTATGGGGTCCTAAAATAGATCTAATGTGTCACCTATTGTTGTATCCTACAGATGACTTGGGTATCAGCAGTATAAGTGGTTTAAATGAGCTTATAGGTCCATAGGGGAGAGAATGCATCTCTCACTTGGCTCTGAAAATGTTAGAGGTCTTGATACATAGATTTTTTAGAGGTAAGATATATGGGGGGGCAGTGGGGGAATCACGTTTGGCTTGACTGGACTCGGTAGGGTCTACTCTGTCAGCAAGTTTTGTTGGGACGCTTATGAATAATACCATTTGAACTTTTATGACATCGTAAAAATGAAGGTCCAGGTTCTCCTCCAGAAAAACAGGGTCTGTTCTTGAACCCTTGAGCTGTCTTCCCGTCAAAATAGAAAATCAACCCTTTTGTTGAGTCAATGTTTTTAGCTTCTTCTTACATTTTTGTCCCTTTTTTTCATCACTTTTGATGCTATTTTTTCTCAATGTTTGTCCCTTTTTTAGACGTTTTCAACACCACGTACCACTAACTTATTAAGTTAGAAAAGCAATAAATGAGGAATTAATTGAACTAAAATTAAATTAATGGATGTTGATGGATGATCACAAACTGGAATATGTCAACTTTTAATGAATACTATTTCAAAACCACTTCAATTTGTGTTTCAAATGCTATCAAATTGAATAGGACACCCCAAAATGAATGAAAGTAGAGATTTGTACAAGCTAATGACACGAAACAATAGAGGGTAGAATGGCATAACATTGAACTTTTAAGTGGCCACATCAAGTTTCCTACCTAATCAAAGGCAGGAAATCCCATTTATTACATGCTAATAATTTCATGCTTACCTTGGCTTTCAACATAATGAAAGTAAGGTATGTCATGGTTAGCTAAAGTTATGGTGACTACTTGTTTCAACCAGCTGCGTTACCAAACGCCTGTCCAAAACAAGCTACTTGCCATAAGCTAAAGGCTACTGCTAACTAACATTTTCAAGGAGGATAATAGCTTGCAAAATGCTCAAAATACAAAAATACAGCAAAAAATAAAATACGACATGCTAAGTTTGACATGCTAGGCTTGGTCTGCAACATATTGAAAGTAAGGTATGTCATGGTTAGCTAAAGTTATGGTGATTACTTGTTTTAAACCGCTGCGTTACCAAACGCCTGTCCAAAACAAGCTACTTGCTACGAGCTAAAGGCTACTGCTAACTGACGTTTTCAATGGAGATAATAGCTAGCAACATGCTCAACATACAAAAATACAGCAAAAAAAAACAAAAAAACGACATGCTAATTTCGACAAGCTAGGCTTTGTCTGCAACATGTGAGGTTGAGGTACAGCATGGTTCAGTCAGGAACACTCTCGTCATAGATTTAACCATTTATTGCAACAAATGGAAATTTAGTTATACTTGGCGATGAAGGCTTGGTTTTGATGATATTCCCTGCATGAGCCAATCCGCATGCTAAGATGACACAGGAAGCAAGCTGCTGAGACCCTAGAGTAGACCCAATCTCATAGGGGAACCATATTTTAATTTCCAAAAAAGAGGACACTGGGTATGACCTATTCTGTGGCAACTTCAAAATCCACCTCCAACTAAATATCTCTTAAAACCTTTTCAGTGTAATAAGGTTTTTTGGTGTCCATGTGAGCTTTGAGATCTCCAGCATCCTTAATTAGACACTGAAACAAATGTGCTAGCATAATATATAATAAAATATAATATATATAAGGCAGCCTCTTGGGATGTGGGGTCACGCAAAAAAGTACAGTAGTACTGTGTGCAACGCGCTAGTCAATTGAAGTACACATTTAATGCTAATAATCCCATGAAAAGAAGTGAAAACCGGATATGTTAATGAATTTATAACCTATGACGTCCGTGTCCTGCATGAACTAACGCAATGCTTAGCTTCAGTCAAATCCAGTTGGTTTTAACTTGCAATAGTGGGTTACCAAACATCTGACCAATAACTGAAGTATTTGCCACGTGTGTTTTCTTTGATATTTTCTCTACGTGTCTTAACTGACCAAAGGTAAGCAACCCAATGTGTGCTCACATGATAATGATTACCTGCTATCCTTGGTCAACAAGGCTTGATCACAAAATCCATCAACCAATCCATCCATCAGTAA
Source organism: Etheostoma cragini (assembly GCF_013103735.1). Classification (NCBI taxonomy): domain Eukaryota; kingdom Metazoa; phylum Chordata; class Actinopteri; order Perciformes; family Percidae; genus Etheostoma; species Etheostoma cragini. The sequence continues at coordinate 23,442,758 of NC_048423.1, read as the reverse complement.
TCGCTTCTGTCTCTGACCCCCTTAGAAAGACGGGCCTGCTCCATGCCACTATGATCCACAGACCAGACCAGGAAAAGGCATCACTTCCTGTTTCAAGTCCACATTGCCTCGGCTCCATAGTGTGCACTCTGTAAGTCTGGTAGGCTACTTCACAGCTGCATCATATCGTCTATAGCACACAGGTCGCATGTGAACATGGCCAACATTTCATTATTATTATTAGTATTATATTACAGTTTTATACCCTTTCTTGATGCGTGAAATGCAAAATAATAATGTTTCCTTGGATTCAGTAGTGACCTCATCATGGGTTTGATTAAAATCCTGCAAAGTTTAAAGAGATAACATGATTTAGTTATGATTTAGATAATTCCTGTAAGTAAAGTGGAACATCACAGCATTACATAAGAGAATGCAGGAAAGAATAATAATAAGCACAGATATCCAATGGCTTTACTTTAATGATGCGACTGACAACTTCTCAACACTAAAACGAGAACTAAGAAGCGAATAAATGAAAAGGGTCTGATTTTTCATACTTACATACTGAAAAGTGTGTGCATGTGTGTTGTGTGTGTGTGTGTGTGTATTGTCTTCCACAGAAGACCCCAGGACCAGGGGCCTACGAACCTTGCTGGAAGTTGGGCCATCGTGTGAACACAGAAGCCGTAGACCCATCATTCAGCCTCTTCTTCCGCAACGTTCTCTAGTAGTGGACTTAAGATCCCACAAAAACTTGATCCCTGCACCATCTCCCAATCCTGTCAGCTTCATGGCAGATCACTACCCTATTATTAATAAAAGAAATTGTGCAAAAAAAAGAAATATTCCAGTCTCTTATTACTTGGACCATTGCTTATCTGCATGTCAGGGAGGGATTCTGTGGTCTGCCAAGGACGTAATAAGCTGCATTTTTTTGTGCTCAAATCGCTTTAGTGATGCCGGCCAGGGATGCAGAATGATCTTATCTGCAACAAAGGGTAATTCATTCCACTTAACTACATGTTCCCGGTATTGCTCTCTCCCTTCATCTCTCCTCTCCTGCTCCTCTTTCCCTCTCTGTCAGCAGTCACGTTGCTCTGCCTTCCTCCTATCTCTGCCCCTGCGATGCACACAGAAGGAGGAATGCTGCTCAGCCATGCGTCACATGCACATAGCTTAGCATGGCATTCTGCGCCCTCAGATAACACATTCAGCACCGAGGCAGTGGCACACAATAAAACAGGCATTCTTATCGCTACCTGCTCCACATACTCGTTCTTTTCACCAAACAAACACGGCCGAGGATGTAGGGACGCAGAGAACAGCAGCGGTAGAAATCCCCTCCGTGTGGAACCTAATGAGGTGGTGTAGATTACAGTGCAACAGATGATAAGGACAAAAACAAACACAATGCAGATTTGTGGGATCCTGGACAGCGTTTCTTGTGTCATTTATTTGCTCAGAGAAGGGACTTGTTGAGCATGCATGCACTTTGTCTGCACGGTTTTCTAGTCTTAGATAGATAGCGCCTAAGAGCAGCAGGATTTTGTGCCACAGCCAATTAGACAGTTGTTGATGGAGTGGAGACGGTTATCCGTCCATTCTGCCCAGCCGGAGGATGAAAATATGTCCACTGATAATTACAGCCCACATAATCCCTCGTAGCAACAAAGAGTTGTCATAACATTAACAAACAATAGCACAGCTTCTTCATTGATCAGAAAACCAGTCACATAACTTTGATGGATGTTTCTTTTTAGATCATTTGGATGGAGACGCTCTTCTAATGTACTGTATCTACACATGCCCTTCATCATCAGTGGAGCAGCTTGTTGTATTATAGGCACATATGGGACCTGTTTTCACTACAAACTTTCCTCCTCTTCTTCTCTGGATCATTAAAGCGGCATCAGCAGAGGTTATACTTCCTGCGACAGCTGGTTTAATGTGCCTGAGGAGCTGCGGACCGCTTTCTGCTCAGCCGTCACAACGGGACCGGGCCAGACTGCAACGGACAATTAGGGCTGCAGAGAGGATCACTGGAGCTGACCCAGTCAACCTCCATCCAGGACCTGTACCGGTCCAGGGTCAGAAAAAGGGACGGGAAAACTCTGCAGACCCCTCACATCCTGGTCCCAAACTGGTCAACCTCCTCCCCTCTGCAGAGATGGGAAGTAACGAAGTACAAATATGTTACTGTACTCAAGTAGATTTTTCAGATATTATACTTTACTATTTGTTTTTGTGCCCCTTGGCAAGTACACATCTCTATTTTCATACATTTTGAGGCGTCTTATTCAATTTTATAGCATTTGGGGGAAAAATTAGTATGTACCAATAGTAGGTTTCCAAATAGTATTGAGTAAAAATCTTTGTGATTATCTATCTACATCCATTCCTTTAATTTTAGTCTAAATAATTCTGAATTTCTGCTTTTCTAACTCAAACAGTAGGTATAATTTCCTATACATGAGGATTATTGACCATCAATTCCAAAAATAACTTTAAAATTGAAGTTAATAAGAGTTAAAAACGTCAAAAAAAGTGACAAACAGTAAAAAAAAAACATAAAAGTGTTGAAAAAAAGGACAAAAACATTAAAAAGTCTTTTTTTAAATCTATAAAAATCCTTAACAAAAGTATTGATTTTCAATTTTGATAGGAAGACAACAGAAGGGTTAAGTACATTTTCAAGCCTGTACTTTGTTACTTTTACTTGAGTAAAGAAGTAAAATCAGTACTTCTACTTATACCAGAGTATTTTTACTAACAAAGTATCTGTACTTCTACTTGAGTACAGGAAGTATGTACTTTTGGCATCTCGGCCCCATTTCTTCCCCTAGCAGCCTGCTAAACCCTTAGAAATGGCCTACCCCCCCCCCCCCCCCCCCCCCCCCCCCCCCCGATACTGAACAAAGTCATTCAACACTATTCTGCTCATCTACCTCACGTACAATCTGTCAATTACAATATTATTAATATATTACCAATGCACCGAATGGCCATGCATTTATATATTTATATTTAAATCTTAAATCTCAGACTAAATTTGTTAATTCTTTGCATTGTTCTACAGTACATGTGTTTTCATATTTCTTACTGTCCTTTCTGTTTTGACTCTTTATACGTTCAGTGAGTGTTGATATTAATCAAAGTGAAATTCCTTGTTTGTTTATGCAAACCTGGCCAATTTTTCACTTTTGCACTATTATCATTACACACAGTCTACCATGGTACCTCACCTTATCGTGGTCAATGCATTTCTGGGAGTGAATGTTATTTTGAATTGTTATGTATGTATGATATGTGTGTATATGTGTTTGTTGTGTTATGGTTGTCTTGCTCCTAAAATTTCCTTCCGGCTATAACAGTTGACTTGGCATAAAGCTCGTACAGTGGACACAGTGAGACAAGCGGGGCCATGTTTGTTGTCATGTTGCTGAGACTCCTGGGATGTTTAGTGGAAAACATCGGGTTAGATGCTGGTTTGAACGATGGAAAACACCGGCTTATTTTGGACCGACGGTAGGTATACATGCTGCTCGGTAACAGGCGCCTCTTTTACACAGGTTTGAGTTGGGAAGCCATGAGTGATGAGGTCCCAGGTGCTGCATTTAGGCTTTGGTGAAGACCCCCTTTGCTGAAGTGCCCTATTGAATAAGAAACCAGAACAGTCCTTACTAGCTTTTGGGGTGCTGTGTGTTGACCCCCCAGTGGGCGGGGTTTGAGATTAACTCTGCAGGGGGACCAAACTTTGCAGACGCCATTTTTTAGTTTTCTGTTATTTTGCAAGTGTAAATGATGGAAATAAAATCTAACTCTTTGTGACATGTAATATGAATGTCTAATCTGTCATTTGAGGCCTTTTGGATATTTTTCCATCTTTTTTTTGCTTCTTTATGCACATTAATAATTTTTTTTACCTGGGGTGTCCAAACTTTCAAACCCCACTGTAAGCTATGTTTCCATCCACACATTTTTATCCAAATTAAGTGATATCGAAGAAAACAATTCCTTATGGAAACATAATGAAGATTGACACATGAAATATGGGTCCAGTCTCATCAGATTTTCTCTTAATCAATATTTAGCTCACGCGATAAAAGCTGATGGAAACGTCATTTGCCGAATGAATAATGAATTACAATTGAGTTTTAGTTAATTTTATTGGCTTTAAAGCCGTTGGATGGATTTTTACCAAACTTCATATGATTCGATTGAAAAGTGGATGGAAACTTGGTATGGAGGATGGAAGCTAAAGGTTTGACTAGGATTTCTCATTACAACGGTTTGTTAGTGATAAGGGGATTTTTGAAACCCTTGACACACAGTGTAAAAGGTCAGTTTTTACAGTGTAAAAGGTCAGTTTTTACAGTGTAAAAGGTCGGCCATTACAGTAATCCCCACCAGGCCTCCACTCTGTTTTCCTTAAGTTGCAGACACTTAAGAGCGTGAGGAGGTTCAAGAGCCGAGCTTTTATTCTCCCTGTCATTATTCTGGAGACAAAGGAGGCGGGACACTCCCACCCGGAGAGGAAGGCACTTCATATTAACACAGGGCTTTACATGCATCCTCTGGAGAGCTGGGCATGAGTATCCATTTATTGTGAGGAAGACGCAATGAAAGAGATGTGAGTGTGTGAGTGTGCGTGCCTGTGTGTGTGTGTGTGTTTGTGTGCCTGAACTGCCATTCTGCCTGTGGTCAAGGCACCAAGCCCCCAGTAATCTCTGTCTCTCTCAACCCCGCAGCGCTCTTCCTCTATTCTCATCTCAGTGATCTCCGCAGTCCAGCACTGATCTCCGACATATGCCTCATACTGACGACTTAACACCATCTATCTCCCACAGCTTGCCTCCACCACAGGCCCGGCCGGGCACCTGCTCTTTCGCTGTCAATCAAACTCCCCCCTCGTTGACACACATCGCTTCGAATACGCACGTAGCCGCACAGTTAATGCACTTGTGATCCTTAAATGCATTTGCAAAACTTAAAGGGACTACTACAACAAAACCTTCCTTTTTGTATGGAAGAGGATTAGGGCCAATATGGAATAAATATTTTGAGTTGTAAGTTTAAAGTCAGAATTGTGACTTTTTTTCTCAGAATTCTCAGAAATCAGCATCCCCAAGGTTGACATTTGTATTTTTGAGTGTAAAATGTTAACCATATGTAAATCTATTGCCATGAGATGTAATACAGACATTCCCATTCCCGTTTTAAAATCTGAATGTTAACGGAAACACTGTTTGCTAAACTCAGCAGACTTTCACCATTGAAAACTATATATATATAAAAAATAAATAAAAAAATAGTCATAATAATCTGCAGATTTCATTTGGGAGTGGTCATTACTTGACTTTTCATCTAGTGCCTTCAGCTCAAGATTTACATTTTTCTGGTACTTTTCTTCATGTTTTGTGCCAAACTGCATGTGTTGCATTCTAACAAACCAAACCACTGAATGTGGTGTTTAATCTCAGATTTTCTGACTTCTTTTGCGGATTCAAATACATTTTTCCCATGCGGCCCTAATCCTCTTCCATATTTTTGCTATGAGTACTAATAATTAAAACCTCTACTGAAAGATGAAAGTGGACCTTTAGTCTCAACGCTCTGCAGCAAAAATGATCAGGATGGTACTCCACAAAGCCTACACACGCACACACACACACACACACACACACACACACACACACACACACACACACACACACACACACACACACTAAATCTTTTCATCTGTGGTAGTGTGTCAAGTCAAGAGTGGTAAGAGGGCGGCTTAAGTGCGATTTAAGATGCGAGTTGTGCTGGCACAGTGGAATTATATCATTTAAAGGTCATGGGAACATCTGGTGTCAGGACAGGTCAGCCCAAATATCAACTTCAGTTCTCGGGAACGGCTTAATGAGATCCGGTCAACATTCAGGAAGCAGTGGGGTCGGGAGTAAATCTGTGTTTCTGGCAGCTTAGAACCGAAGCTAGTGACCCTGCTACTCAGCGGTACAGCTGGGCCACAGTCAAAGACGTCAAATTAACGGCTAACGCGGTGTAACATGCTGAGAAAATGTGACCCTGCTCCGGAATGATGACGAAGGCAGGCTGCTGGAATTTCCTAAGAATGTGAGGTTACCCAAAAATACCCTTAATCCAACACTGGTTTTGGACAAATGCCATTATCAGTTGCTGAGTCCCAGCTGAAGGTTGCCAAACAACAACCCCTCAAACAAAGAAGCCTTTGTCATTGACATTGTGCTGAGCTAAAATGGCCTCCCAGTATCACAGAAGTGGCCGAGCTGTGTCCCTTTCTCCCTCGCTGTATCACATGAGCACCTTGACACACTCCAGCCAGCAGAAAGAGGGTCAAATAAAGAGGCGACAGGGTCAGAGGTGCCGCTACCTCGTGTCCCCTTTAAGTCCCGGTCACATTCACTTTCATCGCCACATCCCACGCTAAGCGTGATGACTAGCCAGCTGAAGAATTTAGCAGGCAGTGTGACACACCAGGATGTTGACCAGGTATCCCTTTACCCCCCCTCAAGCTGCTGACGGATGCATGGGAGCAACATTACGCTTCTATTAAATGACATTTAAAAGTTTAATCAGCTCCAATGAGCGACCGTTAGCGAACACAGGGGTCATTGTTTAAGTGGGTAATGGTGTGTGTGTGTGTGTGTGTGTGGAAGCGGATCAGGAGCGCTGGAGTGATTGATGAAAGAGAACACACCTGTTACGAGGCATGGTGCTTGACCATGTCAACCTTAGAAATGAGCATCAGAGCAAGTCCAAAAATGATGGTGGTGTTATAAGAATATTTGAATAATTCAGCACTCGTTCCAGATCATTATACTCGGTTATCCGTTGCACAACAAACGGCTGCATTTTGTTCTGGAAAGCGTGACCTTTTGCCCTTATTTTCTGTTATTTACAGTTAGCTTAGCATAAAAACTCACCTGGCTCTGGCTAAAGGTAACAACCCCTCGCCTACCAACACATCTAAAGCTCCCTAAGTAGTCATAACACAGTTTCATTTGTTCAAAAATTGAAGTTCTAAACCAAAAGGTAGCTGTTTTTCCGTTTGTGCTAAGCTAAGCTAACTGGCGCTAACTTTATTTAAAAAAAAGAGGATTTTCCCACAATGTCAAAGCCTTCTTTTTAGGGCTGCACTAACTATTATTTTCCGCGATTAATTGATTAGTTAATGTCAAACAATGGTAAAAAACGTCCATCAGTGTCCAAAATGACGTCCGCAAATGTCTCATTTTGTCCACAGCTCAAAAGTATTCATCTTACTGTCCCAGAGGAGTGAAGAAAATAGAAAATATTCATATTTAAGAAGCTGGAATCCGAGACATTTTTAATTTATTCTTAACCAATTAGTCAATTATCAAAAAAATATCATGAAATAAATATTTTTTTGATATATTTAACAAACACAAGTGACAAATAATACACTGAGACGGAGGGTGATTAATTTGATAGCTGATCCTGAATATTTGATTAAGCTTTGCAGTTATAATTTTACAAGGATGCAAAATTACACGCATCCATTTTATTATGTATTAAAGTCTGTATCGATTAAGGTGGATCAAATATAGGCATAAACATCTGCTATAAAGCAAGGCTATGAAATTACTGTGAAAAACATTTGACTTCAACTTCAATTCCCATCAGATTACAAAGCTTAAAATAAAGTATTTCTGGGACTACACTGCATTTACGCCTCACTTCAATCATTACAGCATTTCGAATACATTCTTTCATCAACGTGCTCTTTGAACTCTACTGGAACACATTTTCCCCTTGGCAATGAATTATGTATTGGTCTAGTGTACCAGTCATTTTATTTATACATGAGATTATGGAACCACATCTGATCCTCATAACCCCCATCACACCCCTCGCCCATCCATGACGCTTGTTTGGAAATCACAATGGTGGTTTATGGTTTCCTTGTTGGCGCCGCGCACCGTCAACACCCGGCCCGTGCCCTCCATGTGCCCCCGCAGGGTTGGCATCCGAGCACACACCGGCCGTGACCTGAATACCAGGCCCCCCCCCACACACACACACATACCACCTTTGATTGTCAGTCATTATTGATGACTTTTGTCCCAATACGGCTGATTTCATGATGCTATGTATTGAGTAGGGCTGCAACTTATAATTATTTCCAGTTGTTTGGTCTATATCTATCGATAGATGTTTAGTGTACTGTCATAGAGGAGTGAGGAAACCAGAAAATATTCCCATTTTTGGAGCTGGAATCATAATTGTTTCCGTTTTTCTCTCCAAAAATGACTTAAAACAATGAATGGACGATTAAAATAGTTGGCGATTCATTTAGTAGCTCTAGTACGGAGGGTGTGTGTGTGTGTGTGTGTCTACGGCAACCATAAATGTACATTAAGTGAACACT
>NC_048423.1:23433606-23434350 GCF_013103735.1 Etheostoma cragini | reverse complement strand
CCCCCCCCATCCTCAAATATCCCACACAGACGGTCTTAATACTCGGGCGTAACCAGAGCGACACGCCTGGGTGCAATGACATCCAGTTGACGCAGATGCTAGTACACGACAAGACCTGCTCATTGATCCCAGGTGTATATTGTGTACATATTTGTGTGTGTGTGTGTGTGTGTGTGTGTGTGTGTATGTGTGGTGACACTAGGTGCCAGCGCTTGCTGACATTCTGAGAGGCTTTACATCAAGACGCACCCTCCATTTATCTGTCTTCTTTTGCAAGAGCTGTCAAGAATATGGGTGCATGATGTGTGTGTGTGTGTGTGCGCGTGTAAGCAAGAGTTCTGCACCACACAATGTATTCATGGGCCTATTATTCCCCAGGTGAATATGTGTGAGCACACCGTGTAATATTTCACTTCTTACCAAGAGGGACTAGACCATTCATCTCCCAAAGCCCCTGTGTAGGTGTCACACACAGCGCTAATGAGGAGAGGACGGAACAAGGGAGAGCCGAGGTGGGAAAAAGTAAAATTAGATTCTTTTTTTCTTCTCGGACGGGCAGAAAAGAAGCGACAGTGATCAATAATTCCTACGCAAAAATCGAAGTATTGATGAATGGGGCATTCTCATGCCAAGCCAGGGGAATGTGGGCGATTGTGGAGTTTTAAGAGAAGACAGAGAAGGCCGGGATTAGTAGATTGTAGCTCTGCAGGAAGGGAAAGGGTTAAGAAATGGGGGGGGGGGGGG
>NC_048423.1:23423303-23433596 GCF_013103735.1 Etheostoma cragini | reverse complement strand
TTGCTGAGAGCAAATGCAGTGACTCTTCCCATATCACAAATCAATTTACACCATCCTGAGACATTGATTATAGCTGGCTCATACCTCACATGGTAACAGCAGACATCAAACAGACACTGTCAAGCCTGTAAAACCACACAACGGGGGCATTATCTGCCTCTTGCTGTGTGTGTGTGTGTGTGTGTGTGTGTGTATGTGATTGTGTGCGTGTGTGTGTGTGTGTTGTTCAGCAGATATCTCTCCGCTTCCCCAGTTACTCAAACAAGGGGATGGCTGCTAGGCAACCAAGCCACATCACATCACATCAGCCAAGCTGGGAGAGAGCGAGAGACATAGAGAGAGAGAGAGAGAGAGAGAGAGAGAGAGAGAGATAGGAGGAGGAGGGAGTTTGGAGGCAGAAAACTGTGCTGGCAGTATTACATAAGACGGCAGCCCGGTCCCACTGCTCACATTAATGTGGTTAGACACTCGGAAGTGATGTCCATTAGTCACAAGTGACAGGGCAGGTGAAGACGCGGCATCCAGCTGGGGCTTTTTTTTTTTTTTTAGAGCCATTGTTGTTTATAATGGAGAGCATTACAGACAGATGAGTCAAAAGAAAACCAAACAACACACACATTATGAGCAGATGAGTCGCGAACTGTACTGTACAAACAGAACAGGGACAGAGGGATAGTTTACAACACACACACATGCATGATACATAATACAAAGACCTTCTGTATGAAGACATACATGCATGCACGTATTCTGTGGGTACACAAATACATAATAATGATATATGGAATGATCTGTAAGTGCCCCTTATAGAAAATATATGCGCTCTCTATTGAAGATGAGATGGTGGGGGTGTTTGTGCGTGCGTGTGTGTGTATATGAAAGCTGCGTCAATCAACATGATCATCAAAAATACATCACAGGCTACAGTAGAGATGAAGTGGAGCTGCTGACAGCCTATACATAATCTATGTATCTGCAGTTTCACATAATAACACACCAACCTACATTCTATCTCAAGATGTAACCAGCACATCTCTGTGATTTATGAATCATTACAGTGATAGCCAATGATTATGATTTTTTTTTTTTTAAAGGTGCCCTGTCACGCATATTTTATCACTTTGTGGTCATGTCTGAAGTTCTACCATGGACTCTGTAACTTGGTAACCTTGTTTCAAGTCATGCAGAAAAGACTCAGCTCCATTTGGGCCAGTTCACATTAATAGTCACCTAGCTAAGCTGCCTGACTCTGATTGGCTAACAGCTAGCCAATGAGAGTCTGGCCATTAGCGTCCTATACCCAGCTCATGAATAGTAATGAGCTCAGGCAACATGACATCAGACTGACCAGCTGTTGTGATTGGCTTGATTTCTCCTCTTATTTCTTTTCAGTAGCTAGAGCTAACAGAGGACCACATAACACACACACACACACACACACACACAGAGAAATTGACATAACATATTTCCAAAAATTAAAGTTAAAACAGTTTTGTGTGGCAGGGCCCCTTTAAATATTACTAATTTGTCGCTGATTGCAAAATTGCTATACTTCTGTACTTATAACTCCATAGGAGATGTACATTGTTACAATACAGATATTGTCAAATTATTATATTATCTGCAATAATATGAATGCCTCTGTAGCTTCTTTTGCACAAACAGCATTGATATCCAAAATTAATCCCACTGTTATCACCTAAATATCGACAATATTGGCAAATATTCATTTTTTTTGATCTGATAACTTATCACGAATGGATGCTAGGCATGCTCATATACAATAATTGGACAATTGGATAATTAAGAGGGTGACAACGAAAGTCACTGAGATTGAAAACAATGATTAAAGAAATACTTGTTAAAGAGATACTTTGGATTTTGTGATCGCTTTCTTGCTAGAAGTTAGATGAGAAAATTGATACCATATTCATATTAGCTTAGCTTATCTTATCTTAGCATAACGACAGGGGACAAGGGGAAAAAGCTCTGTATAAAGATTACAAACTAAAATCTGCCTACTGTAAACTCTTAAGTTCACTTATTATATTCTATTTTGTTTGTTTAATTCGTCCAGTGTATGAAAAAACAATTTTACAGGGGGTTATGAGCTAGACTTTTTGTTATGCTAAGCTAACCATCCCGAGGCTGAAGCTTCATATTTAACAGATATGAGTGGTATTAATCTTCTCATCCCACACTTGGAAAGAAAGTGAACAGGCCTATCTTCCAAAATGTCGAACTTTTCATCTAAGGAAGATTTTCAACCCAGAAACGTGCTACGTCCTGAACCCTAACCCTAACCTGCACCCCAGCCCGGGCCCCTCAAAGCTCCCTGGGGATAACGGTGAAGGGCCGGATGGGGCAGGAAGCCTCCAGCTCCAGGGCTGTCAGGAAGCAGTCGGGAGCCTGGCTAGAGCCCCGAGACTGCAGGGCCTCGCCCAGGCCACTCCACGCCTCGTGGGAGGTGCTGTGTACCTGAACCGCGTCACGCAGGACCTTTTCCCCAAGATGGACACGCCCGGTTTTCACCAGCAGACAGCCCTGGATGGACAAAAGAAAAGAGAAATACAAATAGACAGGCTAGCTAGCTAGTTTATTTGCGACACCAACTTGGGATTCGTGCCCATCACGGTGGGTGGAACTTGTCATAAAGTTTGCTATAGTCCATAGCCATGATGGTCCACTTCCACCTGGACCAATCCCGCTCCAGGTGCTGCCGGAAATTCCATAAGATGCATGTCTTTTCAGCCAATGTCTTTTTCCTACCACTTTCTTTGTGTTGCGATGTAAAAACTCCAGCGGTTTTATGAGGATTATGGTTGACTGCTCCACCGAAATCAAGACAGCTAGCTAGACCACCTGTGTGGACTAGCCAGACCCTCCTCCACAGCGCCGAGGAGGAGGGTCGGGCACTGCGACAAAGCACGCCCATTTAGAGTGAAGACATGATTTGTCATTTGAAATTAGTCTCTTATTGAAAACTATTGGTCGGCCCTCTGTTGATTGACAGCTGGACCACTGATCACAGAACTGAGTCTTGTTCCCAGCTAAATTCTGATTGGTCGACAATTTATTTAACCCTTCACATTCCAACGCAAACTCAATAGGCAAGTTTGAAGGGTTTATTTCTTCAAAGACGTTTTGTTCAGATGTTCATTGTCAAATTTTGATTTGACACAATACAATTACAACTTAAAAAATATAAGTTATTAGAGCCCCAGTGGGGTCGGTAGGTCATGTGACATATTTATAGAAAAGAAGGATTTATGTAGTTCTTGAAAAGTATAACACAGACTGGGTTTAAATGGAACAAAGTCTCAATTAATAATTAATGATACTTGCTGAATTAACCCAACTTCTGAGGTAAATTACAAGCTAAAGGTTGACCTACTTTTGCATGCTCTCATTTCAACTACACAGAATGGGGATATTCCACTTAACTTCAGTAAACTATTGTTTTATCCCAAATATCTACTATTAAAACACGGCACGATAACATCAAGGAAGCAGATGGTGGCTTTTTACCAAAAAAATCTAAATCTTGGATTATAAAGCCTGCTGTCCTTTGGACTAGTTTAGTATGACAAAAAAACAATTGTACTAAAGTCATATTCAACAGGGATTTTACAGTTGAATTGAGAAAATCCACAAATCGTGAGATTAGGAGCAGTTCTCTGCTGTAAAATGACGCAGTGTGTTTCGCAGTAAGAAAAGTCGATGCTGTGTTTAACCTGCTCGGGTCAGAGGAGGAGGGACGGCTCAGGGACCATTTTAGTGTAATCATGTTTTTGTTCCTACCTTCATACAAAAGGGAAAGGTTTCTGGTTTTAAGGGCTCAGCTGATGTAAAGTTAATAGAGAATAAAAGTTCCAGCGACTTAAATCCTGTTATTGCTAACAATATTACACTGCACTCTCTTTTTTGTGTTAGAGTTATGATATTATTGCACTAATCTTTTCGGCAATAGAGGTTCAAAAAGCAGCTGCAAGCAACACAATTACACAACAGTTGCAGAAAGTCAAACCCAGAAGACAGACATTAAACTTCCTGCTGTTTGGTTGTAATGTTCCTATTAGCCCTATTTTTCTCTTCTAAATATGTTTTGCTGACCCGGAAGCTTGTTTTCAGTCTGTGTGATCGCCTCACTGCTCGCCAGGCTTGTTGCCCAGCTGGACCTATCTTTAGCAACGTTGGCCCAGATCTCAGGAATGAACTTGGTGAGTACAATGCTATCATAACCCGTCGACCCCAAAGTACAAAAATAAAACCCAAAACACAGTTTTAAATTAAATTTGGTATAGGAAAGTGTTGGGCCAGCAATTAGTTGTTGAGAAAGTCAAAGGTAAGTAGCTACATTACATCACTGGAACACAAAGGCCTCACTCACTCACACACACACACACACACACACACACACACACAAAGCAGGACACTGGTGTAAGCAGCCAGGACATTTTTGGGACAATTACTGAATTTCAAATTGTAATCCATTACACTATTTATCACTGAAAAAAGTAATTGCATAACTTTTATGAGTTAACTAGTGTCTGAATTACAGTAACTCAACAGCTATACCGGGAGGCGGAGACATCTCCTAAAATAATATAAAGAGGGTTGTTAATAGTGGGTTTGTGAAAAAACATAAAAAACATTGGCATGTTTTTTTAGAGAAAATATTATTTCAAAGTATTCATTTGCAACTACTGCCCAGAGGGCTCAACCAGCAAGAGTGGTGGGAATGCATGTAATCTCACTCACGGGTTTTGCTTTATGAACACATTTATATATACAGTATATATACAGTATGTGTGTGTGTGGCATAAAAAAGCTGAGGAAGGAAGGAATGAGAAGTAAGTAACTGGCATTTCACGTACACTATGAATGTTTGAATTGAATAAAGCTGGTGTGTAGAAAGAATTAAGTGTACGCTGTCAGTGTGTGTGTTCTCGTTTTACTACATCCGTGGGGTCCAAAAACCAGGAATGCAGTATACTTGTGGGGTCAGGACAGCTTTGTGGGGTCAAAATGCTAGACCCCACCACTTTAACAGGCTTTTGAGTGTTAAGACTTGGTTTTAGGATTAGGGTTAGAATTAGGTTATGGTTAGGTTGAGGGTTAGGATTAATGTTAGGCATTTAGTTGTGATGGGTAAGGTTAAGGTAAGGGGCTAGGGAATGCATTATTCCAATGAAGGTCCCCACAATGGTAGTGAGACGAACTATATGTGTGTGTGTGAGTGTGAGTGTGTGTAAAACAGTATACATGTGACACAGAGAAGGATATTGTGGATGATATGTGCTGTCACCATGTTAAAGGTCATGCAGAACTGTGTGTCAATGTGTAAGCGTGTTCTGTCTCAGCTCAGCTCAGTTGGGGCGCGGGTGCGTTTGAGAGCTCAGCAGAAGAGGCTGTCACGCAACAGACCAACAGCATGGAGTCAAATCTGTCTTGCACACGCACACACACACACACACACACACACACACACACACACACACACGCACGCACGCACACACACACACACATACAAACGACAGTGTCACATGCACACTCAAGGTGACAGGCAGCCTCTCTTGCACAATATCATCCCCTTACTTTCACTACCTGTTACACACGCACACACGCACACACGCACACACACACACACACACACACACACACACACACACACACACACACACACTGAGCTGGCCTCAGGTCAGACAGACAAGTCTTGTTTTGCAGTCGCTGCTCACAAGCTCCAGATTAATTGGGCTGAAATTCACATAGCTGGCTAGGGGCTCTGATGCAACTTTCAATAGAAGCACACACACACACACACACACACACACACACACACACACACACACACACACTGTGACTCTATCTCTCCCTCTCTCTTCCTCCCTTCCTGCTGTTGGGAGGAAACCACAGAGGAAGATCAGAACTCTTGGGTACGGAGAAAACCTGTCACAGGATGTGAAACAGGCTTACAGGCTGGTGTGTGTGTGTACTGTATGTGTCTATAATGAGTGTGTGTATATGTGCACGAGGTGTATAACGTATTCCTTGCAACTAGCTTGACCACAAGCTTCCACATCTTACTGTGCTCCTACTGTCTCCAGATTCACAGGAGTTATATTGTTCCAAAGTTTCTAGCACAAACAAGTCGGCTCCTGTGATAACACACACACACACACACACACACACACACACACATACACAAACAATTCCATCTGTGCCACATGTCAGTTATGCCGGTTACCATGGAAAGGTTTATCCTTCTAGGCCAGCAGCTCAATCAAATAAACACTACTGTATATACTGTGGTCTAAACAGGAGAGGATGAACAAGACAAGCTGACAGGAAAGCACACACACCACAACACATACACATGCACACACACACACACACTGGCTAACATTTTCTTTTTGAGAGTGAGATGAGAAGCAATCTCACATCTGTGCATTACTGTAAGTACAGCTGGTTAAGGGATGTGGTTAGCCTAGCTTAGCAGGAGGGACACAGCTAGTCTGGCTCTTCTGTTAAAAATAAAATTAAAAATAAATGTATAATAGTACAAATAATAATAAAAATAAATAAAATAAATAAAATAAATAAAAATAATAATAATAAAAAATAATTTGAAAAATACAATGTTTTTGCATTTGTTTTTGTAGTTCTAGCATTCAACTTCTCCACACCAAATGTATGTTTTTTTTCATTTTTGTTTGTGTATTGGATAAATAAACTAAATACAACATGTGAGTCAGATGATGAGTGTTTTCATGATTTTGGACATAACCAGAATAGCCGTATCCTCCTGCCTCGAGTCTTAATGCTAAGCTAGGCTAGGAGCGTGAGATTGACATCATTTTTTGTATCTAGAAAAAAAAAAAGTAAAAGTGTAGGTAAAAAGGTAGCAGTTCATTTTCACATTCACCACATAACACACACACATAGGGACATAACGTATTTCGAAAAATGCAAGTAAAGACGGTTTTGTGTGGCAGTGAACCTGCAAGGGTATCAAAAAAGTAAAAAAAGAGAATATGAGAAAGATGGTATGACAACGGAAAAATTGCACGGATGACAGAAGATGGAACGAAATGTTTGAGGTAGAAGGAGGAAGAAGGGACATATGAGAGTTTCTGGCATTACACTAATAAAACTGGTATCGGTTTTGCTTTAATTACTCCCAGCCATCTGTCTCCAGTTTTACCTCAGCTGATCCCATGGTGCCTGGCAGCCCAGGTTTGGTTCTTGTCAGGCCATTAAAGCACAACTGAACTGAGCCGAGCCAAACGGAGCGAGTGGGCAGTGGTGTTGTCATCCATCTACCAAGTAAAAATTAAGCAAACTTTTGAAATTCGGCGAACAATAGACAACTTTCAATCGAGTGGATTTCCATCAGCTGGATTAAAGAGACTCAGAAAAGCTTTCTGGATGTAAAAAAAATACAACACACCCAACAGAGATTTGAAATTGATTAGCATTGAGGAATTTTTGTTTTTCAGTGTGAGCTGACACTATTCATATGGCACACTGCGCAGAGACAAAAATAGAACGTTGTAATATTTTTACGTACATCTAAGCAGCCACCACAGAGATTTATTCATGGGAATAACATTTATTGGATAACTATTTTATTACCAAAAACTTTATAAGCTTCAACCCAGCATTAAAACTTTTTTTAAGGGCTGTAGAATGTTTAGTTTTTTTATCGTCACGGTAATATCAACTGCCGCGGTATATATTTTGCAAAAGACAAAGTAGGAAACATTTTCCTTTCATTTGTTTTATATTCAACAAGCAATTTTGTTGTTTTTTAGCAAAATACTGGGAGCAGCTGTACTGAGTTCATCATGGTTATTGGGCGCCCGGGTGGGTCCGTTGGTGGAGCGCGCGCCCATATGATGCAGAGGCCCAGGGTTTGGGTCCGACCTGTTTCCTGCATGTCTTCCAGCCCAAAAAAGTAATCTTGAATTTCTATTTATTTATCACAAATAATAGCTTTATTGCAATATTCAACAACAGTACCGCAAATTCTCCTCTGCTCTACTTTTTATCAGGTCATAATTAGCATACTAATACTAAGAACCAAAAACCCAGCTAATTAAAAGCTACAGTGTAGGCTTTAAACGACTGTGTGATTCTATGGTAACGCAAAGGGAAGTATTCAGATATCGACCAGACTGCTGGTTAGCTAGATACACACAAACACAAAATCAATCGGTGACGAAATGGTCATATGGATTATTTCCCAGAAATGGATGTCTACTAGACAGAACAGAGTCAGCTGAACTCTAAATTTAGACTTGCAATCTGCTGTTGTCAGCCATGCTGCCTACGGAGCTGAAGAGCTATACGACCAGACAAACTGGAAAATAAGAATAAAGTTATAAATAATTAATTTGAGCTGCTAAGTTAGAAATTGTAATGTACAATAGTCCTAGTGAGATTGGAATAATATGGTGCATGTGATGGTTTAGGTCCATAAGGGTTATGATTATGCAATGCAGAAGCCATAGGGCATGTTATGTCATCCACAGTGCTGTTTATGGGCCAACATCTACACACAAACACACAGTGTAACCCAGTGGCCTAATGCCCAGCTATTAAAAGAGTAAGAGTGGCTTTACCTGAACCTTTGGTGAACCAAGGCTATTTACCTCAGCCATGTTGGCCTGGGCTGTCTCTGATTACCCACTCCTTAAATACAGATTCCCTCTTTCATTTAGAGCTTGACATTTTAGGAAGTAGCCTATGCTAAGTCATGTTATTCCTTAAAGTTAGATAGGAAGATCCATACAATACAAAACTTCATTATCAGTTCATGCTGAAATCCATTTTGTGTTCCCGAGCAGCTCCACTCATTAAAAGAAAAGAACACACAAAGTGAGCAACAATCGCACATATAGTACAAAAGATGTAAAGAAATCAACAGCCATGACAAAGAAACGTGTCACGATATCCTCGGATCCAGAGCTTAACCCCCATGTTGTCCTCGGATCAACTTGCCCTGTTTTTTCTATATCAATGTTCTTGGCAACTACCCAAAATGACATGCTCACGCTCTTTAGCAAGTACAAATCTCTACTTATCTCTACTTGCATTAATGCTTGGGTGTCTTATTCAATTTTATAGCAAAAAATAAAAAGAATTGAAATGGTTTTGAACATACTTTCCTTTCATTGTAGTCTAAATAGTCCTAATTTGTGCTTATCTAACTCAAACATTAGGTCTAATTTGCTATAAATGAGGTGTATTTACCATAAATTCCCCAAATAATTGTAAAACTAAATTTAATGAATTAATGTTGCGTAGTGTTCAACTTTTCAAAAATTAAATCAAATTTTTGTCCCATTTGTCAAAAGTGTTGAAAAATGGGACAAAATTGTTAGAAAAAGTTAAAAACATCAATAAAAAGCATCAAGAAAAGTGTTGATTTTTGATTTTAACGGGGAAACAACACAAGGGATAATTTGTATGGAGTCAGAACAGTGACAGTAACCTGTGAAATAAAATTTGGCACTGAAAAATGTTGAACTGAAGTAATAATCTCCCAATCCTATGATGTTATTGCACTTTGACATTTGCATCGTGATAGGTTTCTCAATGTCAATATTTTTTCACGCTGTCAAGACTTTCACAATTTCACGGGTTTTCAGTTTCAACTTTATGTCACTGTTTTGGCGTAGGGAGGCGGGGCCTGAGGGGAGGGACAAAGAGGGTTGATGGGTAATTTACGTAGGCTACTGGCGAGAGACCGCACCTCCACAGGAATCCTCACAGATGTGTAAAAACAGTTAGGATCTCCACTAAAATTCAAAATAAAGTCCTCTGGGTGTGTAATGACTGACCTACATGCCAGAGAGAGACATAGTAAGAAGGTAAAACAAGTTGACTGAGCCAAGTGTGTCCAGTATTTTATGTTTTTGTCAGAATATGATTTTGACTATGCTGACCTTGCATGGTAAATAGTCTGTGTATATGTATATATGTATATGTACCTACAGTATTCTTGTGGCATATGTGTGTGTGAACATGAAATAGCATATACAGTACGTCTAGAATAAATTCCTCTATTGCAAAAATAAATATGTAATATATAATAGTATAAAAGACAACGTGGCACACACATAATGCATGCATACGCTAACAGGAAGGAAAAGGAAGAAGGAGTGAAAGAAAGAGGTGATAGAGGAGCCACAGAGGAATGGAAAAGGAAGAAACAAGGGAGTGAGTGTGAGTGAGCAAGAAAGAGCTAAACTGGGACCAATGAATAGAAAAAGAGAGGGTGGGGGGGGG